>NW_027496355.1:0-153737 GCF_021521415.1 Bidens hawaiensis | reverse complement strand
GGAAACGGGCCCCACGGCCAAACGGGGTGTCAAACCGAGCTATAATTTCATCACTTTAACTAAATTGACTGTCAAACTCTAAGCAATGTCAAAATCTGAGTCTTAGAAGTGTCACGGGGTTAACATTGTCCCCGAATCGAGTACAGTACTGGGTTAACAATGTTCCCAGATGTACCGATTGATACGTATTTAAGTTATGGGAATTATATAGTAACGACTAGATATTATATTACAGATCCAGGCACGTAGCTGTTCCTCATATTACTCACCGACTCACAAAAAGGTGAGTTTTCACGAGCCCCTTTTAATGAATTGTTTTAATTATATTTTCCCGGGGCGGAAAACATGTCTTATTTAAGTATTTAAGTACATACCGATCGTATGGAAATACTTGTACATTTATATATATATGGTCTGATGCATAGAATATACAAAATGTTTATCATGTGTTATTGTTCTGGGGTAACATAGTTCCCAGGGGTTATTATTGTTCTGGGGTAACATAGTTCCCAGGGGTTATTATTGTTCTGGGGTAACATAGTTCCCAGTGGTTATTATTGTTCTGGGGTACATAGTTCCCAGGGGTTATTATTGTTCTGGGGTAACATAGTTCCCAGGGGTTATTATTGTTCTGGGGTAACATAGTTCCCAGGGGTTATTATTGTTCTGGGGTAACATAGTTCCCAGGGGTTATTATTGTTCTGGGGTAACATAGTTCCCAGGGGTTATTATTGTTCTGGTGGTAACGTAGTTCCCAGGGGTTATTTTTGTTCTAGGGTAACATAGTTCCCAGAAAGTTAATGGAAATGTCCTGGGGTAACATAGTTCCCAGCATGATTATATTGTTAATAAATGATTATTAAAATGATTTGTCAGTGTTTATTTAAATTAGTGAAACTCACCAACTATTCGTAGTTGACCCGTTTTCTTTACATGTTTTCTAGGTATGCCCAAGTTGGAATGATTGATATGTGCTTAACTATCTGTGCTACCTGTTGGAAGCTTGCTGCTCTATGTTTTGTAATGAATTTATTAATGTCTTATCGGTAAAATATGTGTGTAACACCTAGACAATAATGAAACTCGCAACAATGTAATATGTTATAAATTAATGTAGTGGTATTTTCTTTATAAGCAATGCTGTTGATATCAGAGGTGTCTGTTGCATCCCGTGTACGTTTCCGCTGCGGTTACGGGGTGTTACACATCTTTCCGAATGATAGGCAGAAAAGTGATTACTCAGTCCTACACGAGCCCGTGAGTGTTCTGATTCCCGCGAAGATAGTGTTAGGTTTCTGCAGTGATCCAGATTCGGGACTTGCAGCTTGTATTATTGTTATAAAAAAATCAAATTGAAAAATTTTCCTTAGTTATTATCATTGAGTCTTATGAAGATTATCTGATTACGTATATCAAGAAAGGGGCAAGAAAAAATATTTCAAAGTATAAGAAAGATCGGGAAGACGAATCAGAAGATCGACATGTGAATATTGATTAATCAGACACTACGGGTCAAAGTCAACTTGAGGTGACTTGGGGAACGCCAAATACGCCTTGAGAATAGATAGGAGGCATCACAATCTCTCATGTGATATCCATCTAAATTTTGAGCTTAATTGAACCTAATCCGTATTACAGAAGCGATGAAAATCATACTAAGTTTTATACCTGCCTACAACCTGTTTCTCTATGTCTAATACCGCTGAACATGGATATGTGTCACAACCTCTTAATTAGTATGATCCCTGTTTGGATCTTTTAAAAAACATGCAGATTTTCGTCAAGACAGAAATTTGATCCCGTTTATTTAGTTATTCAAGTTTTCGTTATGTATTTGGTATTATGGTTTAACCTTTTAAACATTTGGTTACTTGGTTCTTTGATCGTTTATTTTAATCGTTTTGGGCGAAGTTATTGGCGAAGTTGACCATGGGTCAATTTTAAGAAGAGTTGTTTTAAGTTAAATAATGGGCGAAGTTAGCTGATGGGCGAAGTTAACTGATGGGCGAAATTAACTGTTGGGCGAAATTAACCTAACTTCGCCTCCTGGGTTTTTCAAAAACTATATAACAGGGGCCTTGGTCAAAATTAGTCAAATCTTTAAACTCCTAAACCCTCGGCGAACTTACCAGTTGAATCACACCTCTTGTTTATCAATTTTGATCCGTAATCCAGGTTGGTCCGATCGTTGTAACTCATAATCCATATTGAATAGGGTTAATCGGTTTCTAAATGATCTGTTATGATCTACTTTATGTACCAAACCCTTCCCACTATGGTGGTCCGATTTGAAAGACCTTTTTGGTGATAATAAGTTATTGTATACTTCAATCGCATTACTCTTGTCCTATTACTACTATCTGATCGGCCATTCTTTGCCATAACTGGGTTGTACATCCTGCGCTGCTTTATGTGGCGATGTTAGGGTTTCGGCGAAGTTAATATAACTTCGCCTATCACTCAACATCGCTAAAACTTCGCCTGTATCATGCAACGCGAAGTTGTAACCTGTTGAAACATTGATCTGATTTCATTAGTCTGTTTTGCAGATATGGCTGCTGTGGCTGGTGCCGGTGGAACTGGGTGGTGACGAAGGCGAAGGTGATAAGAGACAATTTTTTCCGGGTCACAACATGTACATCACTTTGGATCCGGATAGTCGTGGAACTAATGACTTTCGAGAGATCATTACGTTTCTTATTCGCTCACGTATTTTCCATGCCATCACTACTACTCTTCCGATCTCACTACCAAACATTGAAGATTTATGGAACACGGTCGAGTATGACTGTCATGTTGACTCACCTGTGATGTGTGCTACTGTTAACAATCAAGTGGTACAGTTCTCAGCCAATCAGATCCGGGAAGCTATACAGTTTGGGGTTGAGACTACTGACGACCCTACTGACTTTTCGACTACTTTTCGAAATGGTGCTTTTGTTCGTATGGGGTATTCAGGACCATTGGCAGACTCTCAGAGAAGGAAGGGGTTCTTATTAGATCAGTGGAGATTTCTAATGCATGTGATGATTGTGTGTATGTCTGGTCGCAAAGCTGGTACAGATGGTATGGGTGCAACGATGCAATCTGCGATGACCGCGTTGACTTACAACAAGCCTTACAACTTTAGTCAGATGATTTTCTATTAGATCAATCGACAGCGACGTGCAGTGGCCCGGGAAAGATTTTTGATGTACCGAGATTCTTACAGATGATCCTCAATCATGTAGCTCCCAATCTACCACAACGACGTCTGATTTCTTATGTAGATAGTGTTTCTAAGGGAATTTTTGCTCAGTGTCGTTCAGCGAGTGCACGTAGCAGGGAATAGACGTGCACAAAAAAACCGGTTCCGGAACCTAACTGGTGGAACCGAACCGGAACCGGTTCCAGTTCCTACCCGGTTGGCCCAATACCTGATTTGGGTATTTTTGTACCCGAAATTCGTACCCGGTTCTCCTATTTATATGTCCCCATCGGTTCCAACCCGGTTCCTAATTGTAACCGGTTCGGTTCCTACCCCAAAAAACCGGTTCCGGCGGGTTTTTTTGAAAAGTCAAACATAGGTCAAACTAGCCGTTGGAACCGGTTCCAACGGTAATATAGCCGGTGGAACCGGTTTTTGAGACACAAAATAGCCGTTGTAACCGGTTCCAACGGTAATATAGCCGTTGGAACCGGTTTTTTGAGACAAATAATAGGCGTTGGAACCGGTTCCAACGGTAATATAGCCGTTGGAACCGGTTCTTCTAGCCCAAAAAACTATATATAAGTTGTTTTCCATTACTTGTTTCACCACCAAACTCAAAAACAAACTAAAGTACTACTCCTTTAGCAAACCCGTTCCGTTACCCGACCATCCAACTAAATATTATTGTGGCACCCATCAAAAAAACTAACAAGAAGGCTAAGAAGAGTGTTTTTGTTGCCCCCGTTCCTGCTACAGAGGACCCAAGGGTTGTTACGGTAGTCAACCATAACCGCAACGAAGACATATGGAAGAATTGGGATTTGATTGTGGATGACGAAGGTTATCAAAAGGCTCGTTGCAAACTATGTGGTTCACTATTAAAGCACGATTCCAACTCTACTTTGAGAAAGCACATCGAGAAGCCATATTGCAAGGCGTTGAAAGGGATTGGCGTGACCGATCAAATTGACTTGGGTAAAGATGGTACACTATTTCGTTATTAACACGACTCAAGTTCAAGATAGAATGGAAAAGTTCGTTATTCAACGAGGTTTGCCGTTTAACCACTTTGATGACCCGGATTTGACGTCGTTGATTCGAGAAACTCTACAACCGCGATACACACATGTAAGTCGTACTACCTAAAGACGTCATTGTATCAGGTTGTGGGAGTGTGCTAAAAAAGAGTTAATCGAGTCTTTTCATTCTTTAGAAGCCATGGTTAGTTTAACTACCGATGTTTGGTCGGCACCACACGGGTTGCCCGAATCATACATATGTGTCACCGCTCATTGGGTTGATCCGGTGACATGGCAATTGATGAAACGCACCATCGCTTTTGAAAACTTCCCGTTCCCACATACCGCCAAAAAATTGTTTGAATTACTTGATGAAGTTATAACGACTTACAACTTTAGAAATAAAATATTTTTGATTTCGTTTGACAACGCTTCAAACAATACTAAGGAGGCCAAAAAATTTATCATTAAATATTCACCACCTTGTTTGGGGATTTTTTTCATGTTTGATGTGTTGCACATATCATCAACTTGGTTGTTCAAAAAGGTCTTGACAATGAAAACATTTGTGACGATTTAAAATTCTTTAGACTTATGTTAACAAGATGTCTTCAAAAGTGGTAAAAGAAGACATCTTGAATATAAGAACTATTGCAAGTCGGTTGAAAGAAAATATTTGGGGCCGAATTGGGACGTTCCAACCCGTTGGAACTCAACTTGTCATATGCTAAAGTGTGCTTTTTCCCAACGCCAAACTTTACAAGCTTTTCATAACAATCTTGTTGAAGAACGCGAGGCCGATATGTTTCCGGAAAGTGTTTGGGTCCAAGTCGGTTATTTGTTGGAGTATCTTGACGTGTTCAAAAAGTCAACATCAAAATTATCGGGAGTCTATTACCCTACTAGTTGTTGGGTTTTTTCAAGAATTGTACTATATGTCTTGTGTTTTTAAAAGCTTTGCGGAAAGAACAAACTCTTCAAGAATATTGTTGCGGTGATGAAGGAAAACTTCATAAAATATTTTGAAAACATACCGCCGGTCTTTACTTGTGCCGCCGCATTAAACCCCTATTGGAATGTTAATGGGGTTGAGACAACGATTGAGGAAATATTCGACAACTTAGGTATGCACGAGATCGACCCGAAGTTGTCGACGGAAGCGAAGGAAAAGTTCAACAAAAACCTTCAAGACCTTTATGACCATTATTTTCAAATGTATGGTCCAAGCACGAGATCGTCTTTTGTGAAAAAAACAACGAGTAGGCCGTGCAATGACCCACTTATAAACTTGATGAATGGGATTCGTGAATCGGCATCTAAGAGGCAAAGAGGAAACACACCAACTAGCGAACTTGGTCGATATAGTGGAGCAAACTATGTTGAGGGAGCAACGGTCGACGAAATTCGCAATATTGATTTGTTGGCTTGGTGGAAAGGTAAACAAAACGAATTTCCCAGTCTATCCGCCATGGCTCGTGATTTGCTTGCCGTACAAGCCTCAACGGTTTCTTCTGAATCGGTTTTTTCTCTTAGTGGGAGGGTGTTATCTATGCGAAGAACAAAATTAACTCCCGAGTCTCTAGAGGTTTGCATTTGCCTAAAGGACCATTTGGATACGGTGGATCGTGTACAACACAAGGCGAACTTTGAAGACGAAATACCAATAGAGCATCATATTCATGATGAGGAGGCGGAGGACGGGGTTTTTTCCGATAACGAAGACGAGGGTGAAGACGAGAATGAAGACAAAGAAGAGTTGTAATTTGTGTTTTTTATTTTTTTTAGTACAATTATTTGTAACTTGTTCTACTAGTATTTAGTTTTGATTTGTTTAATTATAATTACTTTTGTTACTCATGATTAATTTTTTGTTACTTTTTTAATAACGACGAACATTTTATTTATTTAAACAATAACTATTACAAACATTATTAAAACATAAACGATACTAAACATAACAACTAAAACTTAAAAAACAAAGTCCGTCGTTTTAATTCGGGAATACTTATTTTTGGGTTGTAGAGCCGAACGATTCTCCCACTTCCGCTTTTTTAGCATCCAAACTTCTTTTCTCTCGACAATACTTATTCATATGTTTTCGTAATGTCGAGTTGGACCCTGCTTTAAGAAACTTCGAGCAATATTTGCAACGTGCCATCTCATGTGAGTCGGTCATTAGACACAAATCGTAATGAACCCAAACATCGGGGCATCTTGTTGTTTCGATCACCATAACAACGTCGTCATTAGTTGCCATTTGTTGTCGGTTTAAGCTTAATTGTGTTTTGGAGTGTGTTTTATAGTTTTGGAAGTGGTTTAACAAGTACACACTCATACATTGATATTTATAGAATGAAAATTAGCTATATATAGTAATAAAACCGGTTCCAACGTAAAAAACGGTCATATAGCCGTTGGAACCGGTTTCTAACGGCTATAATGTTTGAATTTAAAAAAAAACCGATGGAACCGGTTTTTACTAATAACCGGTCCCGGTTCCAACCCTACCCGGTTCCTAAAGGTTTGCATTTCTGGGCATCGGTTCGGGTCGGGAACCGAACCGGTTCCTGACTGGAACCGGTGTCATTTTCTACCCGGTGTAAAAAAAACCGGTTCCAAACCTGTTCGAGTTTTCAAGGTGAACCCGATTTGTGCACGTCTAGCAGGGAACAACTACGTCCTAGGCACACGGCATTGTTTGGGTACTTAGTGAATCCTGCTTATGTTGCTCCTCCAGGAGATGAATTTCTTGATCCGACACCGCAACATGCCGATATCCCTCAACCACCTCCTGTGGTTCAACCACCACCTTCTGTCGGTCAACCACCCATGGTACAACAAGCACCTCTTGTTGACCCTGTTACAGCTCCAGAAGAACAGGTTGATCTTGAAGCTGCCTTTGGAGGGAAAGGGTTCTTTGATATGGAAAGGCTTGATCCAGCTTCTGAAGTTCAAGCCTCAGTCGCTGAGTTGTCTGGTGTAGATGTTTCTATGGTCGCTACATCTGTGGCGGATTCTGAGAGAACTGACTCTGATTCCTCCACTGACGATATAGTTGAAGCACACCAAATCCTTGCCAGACAAGAAAGAATTCATGGAAGGCGAAAAAAAAGACTCAGATGATAGTGAATCAGATTGTGAGGAGGATTTATATCGTCTGGTACAAAGATCAAAGAAGGCAAGGGTTGGTGAAAGTTCAAGAGTTGGTGAAAGTTCGAGAGTTGTTCATTTTTCTCCACCATCGTTATCTGGTATGACTATATTACCTGCTTATTCAACTGTCACATTGCCGGTAACCTTGAGTGTACCTTTGGTGAACGTGTCGTCATCTTTTGGTATTCCTCCAACTACGTTCCAGTTTACAGCACCAGATATTGTTTCTTTACCGCCTCCTACACTTACTCCATCAGAGGTGGTTGCTAGTTTTGTTGAATCCACGCTGGTAGAGACTGCTGGGTTACCTGTCTCTATACCATCCACAGTTACTATTCAGCCTACCTCTGATATTCCAGTGAGTTTGGGAATTCCACCGCCGTATGCTCAAGATATTTCTCATATGCGGTTTGACTTTGATGCTACTCTGTCTGACTCTGAAAGGATTGAGGCTCTTGAACGGGTAGTTGCTGAACAGTCACGGATCAATCTCATTCAGACGCAAGCTATTCAGCGGCTTGTGGCAGAAAATCAGATACAATCATCACTTCTCATTGAACACGGTAAACTCTTTGATGCTCTTAAACAGTTCTTAGCATCTCAGGGGGAGACGAGCTACAAGGGTGATGAATTGAGAACAAAGAAGAGGCAAGACAGAGACGATGATCCCAATGCATCGAAATATGCAGGTGGTGAGTTGCCAAGAACTGAACAAAATCTTGGGACTTCCACATCTCAGGGGGAGTCTGCTGGTCCGTCAAGCAGTACATGTGGTGACACAGTGGTGGTTGTAGACGATGAGGGGGTGTTGGGAAATGATGATGATGAGTTAGTTGATGATGTGTTAATGGCTGGTGAGATTGAAAAGATTGGGGAACAGATAGAAATTGATAGTGAGTTAGAAGAAGGAGAGATAGTTGATGATGGTGTAGAGCATGATATTCCAAGTGTTGATGAGGTAAAGCTGGGTCAAGATGAAAGTGTGTCGGATGAGTCTGAGTGGGAAGAACAGCTAAGATGGAAAGAAGGCTGTGCTCAGTGGTTCTTCAAGACAAAGAAGCCTGCGGTACCAACAATGTTCAAGAAAAGTTACAATATCAAGGGCTATGCTGAATCAAAGAAAGGTATTATCTGTTGGTTGTATTATGAGCAGCTAAAATTGTTTGTGATAAAGCAATATGATGGGGTTCAGTACTTTAAGAAGGCTTTGAGATCGCTCAACACCTTGCCTGAGTGTGGGTGAAAGATTTGGCACATTTGAGATTGATTAATGGAAGTGACGACAACTTTGCAAGATGGGTTGGAAAGATTGTGTGGAAGGAAAGTGTGAAAGAGAAAAAGTTTGAGTTGTTGAAGCCTCAGAAAGGGAAGTTGGTCGAAGACAAGGAACGAGGCATGAGGGCTGATGGTAAGCCTTGGATGGTGATGAAATACAAGCCGATTCGATGCTTGAAAGAGGTCCCGATGAAGCTGATGCCCAAGGATGTGTTGAAGGATCTCAAGTGGTGGTATGTTGACTGCCAGACTGCTGAAGCCGTGATGGAAGATGAGGATGAACAGGAGATCCTGAGAGTGTATGATCCCATGCACTTGGTTAATTTGTCTCAAACTGATTTGCAGGTACTTAATGATAAGAAGATTTTCTATATTCCTGCGTGGAAGGTACTTAATGATAAGAAGTACCAGAGGGTGGTCTCTGTCTATGTGAGACAAGGAATTCATGCTTGAAGACGGTGGGTACGTGATTTTTGGATTACCAGACACGAGAAAGAAGATAGAGATATGAAGCTACTGCCAAGGGGGAGTCTGTTGGTGCATGATGCCAATAGTTCAGTATCTCGTGTTTATTTGTGTCTGTAATCGTTTAAATTGTTTGTTTTGTGTTGAACTTGTTCTTATATGTTCGCCTTTGTTTTAGCGAACTTGAAGTTGAGCGAAATTAAGACAACTTCGCCTAGTATGTTAGGCGAAGTTGTCGAGTTATTTAAACTTTAACTTCGGCTCTTGTAGAATTAACTGAGAACGGCTGGTTTGGGTGATTCTCTGAGTCACGTGCTTGTTTATTTGGTTATTACACCTTGCAATAAAACAAGTATTATCACATATATACTCGTGTATTTGTTTAGATTCAACGTGTTAATCGTCTCAACACTCGTATCGTATACGTGGGGATTCCGCACCCTCGTGTTACGAGATACTCCTGTGCAGATCCGGCTGGGAACCTACAGGCCCCATGCTTTTGGAAGCACGGCCCGTGTTTTTACTTTGACAATTCTGTTACAAACCAGTCTAACTGAGATTTTTGCAGCGACGATTCCGGTCCGCAATTTATGGCACGGGCTCGTGCTTTTGGAAGCACGCCCCCCGTGTTTTTGTTTTTAACATTTTTTTTGTAGTTTTAATAATTTTTTTATTTTACAAGGCCTAGTTTGTGAAGGTCTTGGCCAGACCTTCTTTCCTTAATTTCTCATTCAGGTGGTTGGAGGGTTACTACCTCCAAAATTTCTTCAAATGGTCCATCGGTATATGGCTTTAACCAAATACCATTTACTTTGAACTTTTGGCCTTTGAATTTGTAATCTCAACTGTCCCATAATCAAATACTGATTCGACTATGTATAGGCCTATCCATCGTGATTTCAATTTTTCTGGGAAAAGACGCAAACGTGTGTTGTTTAACAGCACACGATCGCCAACTTGGAATTTCTTGTGTCCTTTTAAATGGGCGTCGTGCAGGAGTTTAGTCTTTTCTTTGTAAGACCAGGAATTTTCATAGGCTAAAATTCTTAGTTCCTCGAGCTCGTGAATTTGATCTTCCCGGTTTATGCCGGCGAACGTTAGAACAAATTTTACTTCCCTCAGAGCCCAGTAGGCTTTGTGTTTTAATTCTACTGGTAGATGACATGCTTTCCCGTAAACGAGTTTGAAGGGCGTCGTTCCTATGGAGCTGTTATGAGGCCATACAAAGCGTCATGTAGCTTATCTTCCCAATTTTTGCGATTCATCCCTATGGTTCTTTCTAAGATCCTTTTTATTCCTCGAGTCGAGACCTCTACCTGCCCACTAGTCTGAGGGTGATATGGTGTTGCCTTTCGGTGGTGAACTCCATATCGTGCTAAGACTTTGTCCATTAAAGCATTATAGAAGTGGGTACCTCTGTCACTAATTAGGGCTTTTGGAGTGCCGAATCGTGAAAATAACCTTTTCAGAAATCGTACAACTACTCGAGCATCGTTAGTGGGAAGAGCTTGTGCTTCTACCCATTTAGATACGTAGTCGACTGCTACAAGGATGTATTTATTTCCGAACGAGTTAGGGAATGGGCCCATGAAATCTATTCCCCATACATCAAAGACTTCATAAATTTGAATGCTTTCTGAGCCATCTCATTTTTGGCTGAGATGTTCCCGGCTCTTTGACAAACATCGCATGCTTGGATCAAAGTATGTGTATCTTTGTATATGGTGGGCCAGAAGAATCCTACATCAAATACTTTTCTGACCGTAGTGGCGGTACCGTGGTGCCCACCAGTTGGTCATTCATGGTATTGTTTCAGAATATCTAAGGCTTCCTTTCCTGCTACACACCTACGAACAACCTGATCGGCACGTATCCTAAACAAGTATGGATCTTCCCAAAAGTAGAACTTAAGGTCGGAGAAGAATTTCTTCCCCTGTTGATGAGTAAGTCCTTTTCTTAGGATTCTACAAGCTAGGTAGTTTGCGAAGTCGGCATACCAAGGACTTTCGTCTTTTTCCCCTATGACTGCTTCGATGCGCATGAGAATTTCATGTGGAAAATTATCGTTGATAATTTTCTTGTGAAGTTCTTCTGAAGCTGGGCATTCTAAACGTGAGATGTGGTATGCGGCGACATTGTCTGCTCCCTTTTTGTCTTTGACTTCTATGTCGAATTCTTGGAGTAGTAGGATCCATCTGATAAGTATGGGTTTGGCATCTTGCTTATTGAAGAGGTAACATATTGCGGCATGGTCGGTGGAAACAATGGTTTTGGAAAGAACGAGGTATGATCTAAATTTTTCAAAAGCAAAAACTACTGCTAGTAACTCTTTTTCTGTCGTGGTGTAATTTTTTTGTGCATCGTTAAGACTTTTACTGGCATAGTAAATTGGGTGAAAATGTTTTTCCTTGCGTTGTCCGAGTACGGCTCCAAATGCAAAGTCACTTGCATCGCACATGATTTCGAATGGAAGGGTCCAATCGGGTGTAGTCATGATTGGTGCGTTGACAAGTTTGTCTTTTAATATGTTGAATGATTCAACACATTCTTCAGAGAAGACGAATGGTGTGTCTTTCTCCAGAAGTTTGGTCATAGGTCTAGCAATTTTGGAGAAATCTTTTATGAAGCGGCGGTAGAAGCCTGCGTGACCTAGAAAACTTCTAATAGCTTTTACTGAAGTTGGTGGTGAAAGTTTGGATATAGTTTCTATTTTGGCTCTATCAACTTCTAGTCCATTTTGAGAAATCTTGTGACCGAGAGCAATACCCTCTTTGACCATAAAGTGTAATTTCTCCCAGTTGAGCACTAGATTTACTTCTTCACGCCTAGCCAACATTCTGTCTAGGTTTTTAGACAATGATCGAAGGAGTCTCCAAAGACTGAGAAGTTGTCCACGAAAACTTCCATAGTGTGTTCGATCATTTCGTGAAAGATGGCCACCATGAAAACTTCCATAGTGTGTTCGATCATTCCATATGGACATGTAAAAGTGGTTTTCTCCTGATCTTCAGGAGCAATGGGAATTTGGAAATATCTGGAAAATCCATCAAGAAAACAGTAGAACATTTTTCCCGATAGTCGCTCAAGCATTTGGTCGATGAAAGGAAGTGGAAAATGATCTTTTCTTGTGGCATCATTAAGTTTCCGGTAGTCAATGCAAACTCGCTAGCCTGTAATGGTCCTCATTGGTATCAGTTCATCCTTTTCGTTCATTACAACTGTCATTCCTCCCTTCTTGGGTACTACATGAACTGGACTGACCCAAGGTGAATCTGAGATTGGGTAGATTAATCCGGCATCAAGTAGTTTGATTACTTCTTTCTTCACCACATCTTGCATGTTGGGATTGAGACGTCTTTGATGTTGGACCACGGGTTTGTATTATTCCTCCATGATGATTTTATGAGTACGAAAGGAGGGACTGATGCCCTTGATATCCATGATCTTAAACGCGATGGCCTTCTTATGGTTCTTGAGAACCTTAAGAAGTTCGACTTTCTCTTCTTTAGAAAGGTGAGATGAAATAATTACTGGGAATTGAGAGTCTTTTTCTAGAAAGGCGTATCCGAGATGGTTTGGTAGTTCTTTTAACTCTAAGGCTGGTGGTTCTTCGATTGATGGTTTTGATTTTTCATTGCATTCAGTGATCTCATATACTACTTTTGATGCTTCCTGATAATCATCATTGATATTTTCGTTTTCTAACATGGGTATGTTGACGGTTTTGTCTAAGATTTGTGTTTCTAGCGGTTTATCGATGGATGAATCTCGCACATAGCAACTCATGATGGAATCTATGATGTTGACACAATATAATGTATGATCATGATGTTGCGGATATTGCATAGATTTTCCTATGTCAATAGTGATTGCCTCGTCATTGATCCTGAGAGTGAGTTTGTCGGTGCAAACATCAATAATAGCCTTTGCAGTGGCTAAAAAGGGTCTTCCTAAAATCAGAGGTACACTTTTGTCCTCCTCCATGTCTAGAATTACAAAATCTAATGGGAAAACAAATTTGTCAATTTTGACAAGCATGTTTTCAACAATGCCTCGAGGATATTTAACAGATCGGTCAGCTAATTGAATGCTCATGCGGGTGGGCTTTGGTTCTCCTATCCCTAGTTTTGCAAAAACCGCATAAGGCATTAAATTAATACTAGCTCCTAGGTCGGCCAGAGCATTGCTAACAGACAAATTTCCTATAAGACAAGGGATAGTAAAGCTCCCTGGATCAGTCATTTTTGTTGGTTTGGAGGACTGTTGAACATTCTTCACTCAGAGTGTGAGAGAGTTCCTCAAGCTTCCTTTTGTTTGTCAGTAATTCTTTGAGAAACTTGCCATATTTCAGCATTTGAGCGATGGCTTCGAAAAAAGGGATGTTGATATGGAGTTGTTTGAAGAGTTCTAAAATCTTCCCGTACTGAGCTTCCAATCGTTCCTGCTTCAGCCTTCCTGGGTATGGAATTGGTGGAACATAAGTTCGGACTGGCTCCTTGGGTTGTACGGTTCCTTTTGGGGTTGGTCCTTCCTGCATTTCATCAGGAAACTCCTTTTCCGTAACTGGTCCTGAAGTTGGTGAGGCAACAGTGGTTGTACCGCTTCTGAGTGTAACAACATTAGCTGTAGCATTCGGGTTGGTGATTGTGTTGCTTGGAAGAGTGCCGGGTGGTCTTTCGGATAATTGTCGGGCAATTTGTCCGATTTTAGTTTCTATATTCTGTAATGATGCTTGTTGACTTTTGAGGTCGGCTTCATGTTTTAATAGTACTCCCATGATATCAACAGCTCTTGAGTCGGCCTTCTTTTCTGCTTCATTTGTTTTGGTCATGAGTTGGATTAGCATTTCTTCGATCTTTGAGTAGTTTGGGTTTTGATGGCTACTAGAACTTTGATTTTGAAATTGAGGTTTATGCTGGAAAGATTGATTGATCGACCTTTTCTTGAATCCGGGTAAGGGTTGAGTGTTACCTCCGTCTTTCCAACTCAAATTCGGGTGGTTCCTCCATCCTGGATTGTAATTATTGCTGAAAGCGTTATTCTGTCGAGCGATGAAATCGACTTCTTCCATAGCCATGATGACTTGTTTGCAGTCACTTGCTCTACGATTTCATCCACAAGTGTCACAGGTGAGTCTGGCTTTTGACAACTCGGCTTGAAGTTGTTCGAATTTTTTAAAGAGCGCATCAAGCTGTGATGTGACAAGAGTATTGGAATCAACGTGGTGTATTCCTTTATGGGTAGGTGTAGATCTTGGTGGGTTGTAAGCGAAACTTTTCTTTGCGGATTTCTCCAGGACTTCAAATGCTTCGTTAGGTGATTTGGATCCTAGGTCCCCACCAACTATTTGGTCGATGGCCTGTTTGTTTTGACTGGATTGTGCGTCAAAGAAAGTTTGTACTTGTAACCATACGCTCAGTCCATGGTGTAGGCATCTTCTCAGAAGACTTTCGTATATTTCCCATGCTGCATGTAACGATTCATCATCATCGGTCCGGAATCCGGTAATGCTGGCTCAGTATTTGGCAGTTTTGTCAGGCGGAAAATATTTGAGTTGAAACTGTTCAACCATCTGGTCCCAAGTGGTGATGGACCCAGAGGAAAGAGATTCTATCCATTCCAGGGCTTGACCCCTTAGAGAGAAAGGAAGGAGTTTAAGCTTGATTTGATCATCTGAACAGTTTTGTATTTTAAAGGTTCCGCAAATTCGTAGGAATTGAGATATATGAGAAAGAGGGTCTTCCTCGAGGAGACCATGAAATTGAACTGAATTTTCCACCATATGAATGGTGCTTGATTGGATTTCTAAATTTTCGGTGATTTCGGGTGGAGCCACTCCATTGCCGTAGCCTTCAAGATTTGGCTTGGCATACTGGCTCATATTCGGCTCAGTGTTCTGGGCCGCCATCATTTCTTCGGTTTGATTATCTCCTAATGTGGTGGCGTCTACTGATTCTTCTTTGACTGTTTCGGCGGTTTCTGCAGTCCGTTTACGTTCTCGTCGACGAAAGAGTCGTTCCAGTTCAGAAATTGGAGAAACAAGCTCAGGCTCAAAAGTAGAGGACATACATGGGACTAAATCAAAATGAAAACTAAAATAAAAGTTAGCTAAAGTTAAATTACAAGTTAAACTAAACTAAGGTCTAAATTAAATAAGCTAGAGTAAAGGTAAGGTAAATAAAGGTTAAAATTTGGCTAGCCGTAAAATTATATAGTTTAATAGTTAGTAAGAAAAAAATAAAATAAAGTAAAATAAAAGTTTAAAATTTGTACAATTATAGACAATGATTAAATTAAAACTTGAATCTTTCTTAGAAACGTACCGTATCCCCGGCAACGGCGCCAAAAACTTGATAGCGTGCGCGTGGGTTGTATAATTATGAAAGATGGATGGTTTGCTTTTTGCACAAAATCGTGTTTTAAATTTATAAAAGTGATTTCTACAAAGACTAAACACACACAAAATAGGCAAGTGTACATATCGTATATGTAGAATAGTATTGGCAATGTTGGGTCCATATTTGGTGGTTTATACTTAGTTCTACGTTTTTCGTGTTGGGCTATGTATGTAAAATGAGATCACTAAGGGATCTCGGTGGGCTTTGGGCTTGATTGTTAGCTTCCCTATATATAGAGAATACTTATATAGGGTTTAGGAGTTGATCAGTTGGTGAGCAGTTATTGAATACTCTCATAGCCACCATCTAGAGAGCAATACGTTTTTGTGTAATCCCATTTACCAGACGGTTTATTAATATAATTGTGTGCATTTGGATATTATCTTGTTTGTCATATTCATATTATTTCGTATCATTGTTCTTGAATTACCACTGTGTTAGGATTCCGCACTAACATCGTGTTCGGGTTGATATCATAGTTGTAGTGATCCAGATTTGGGACTTACAATTGGTATCAGAGCCATAGACGAATTCAGGCTTGTTATTGTGATATCAACGATTCAAAGATCAGCTGTTACGGTGGTCATAGTGTTTTGTTTTTTCCGGCCAGTTTGTAATCGGAGAAGAAGAAGAAGAAAGAAACTATTTTTGTGAACAGATTGACTTTGGTTTGGAAACAAATCAGAATCCCACTTTCTCGGGAGTTTGTTACAAGTTAGTTGAAGAACTTTCTGGTTTTCGGTCATTGTTGGTTTTCGGCAACTATCAGTTCTCGGTAGTCAATAGTTTTCGGCCACTGTTAGTTCTCGGCTACTGATTGTTCTCGGTGACTATTTGTTCTCAGTGACTGAGTGTTCTCGGCCAAGAGTGGTTTTCGGTCAATAGTTGGTCAACAAATCGAGTTCTCGGTCAATCTTTGGTCAACTCCAGAGTTTTCGGTCAAAGCTTATAATACCTGAGTTCTCGGTCAAAAGTTTGGTCAATTTTTAGTTCTCGGTCAACGTGTCTCTGTATACTCAGTCCAGTTTGTTTGCTTGGGCTTGTTTTTGTTGGACTTATCTATTGGACTTATTTGTAATTGGACCTAAAACAATCAGTAACCTAATTGCAATGGCCCAGTTAACTAATGGCAGTAGCTCTATCAACTCGTCACTTCACCAAGAACTTGACTCCATTATGGGCACTGCTACCTGTATACCCCTTTTATTGTCCCACGAGGGGTTCAGTGAATGGAAATTCCGTTTCGAACACTATGTGAAAATGAAAGATGCGAAAATTTAGAGAAGCATTGTGAGGGGACCTCAAAGGATCACTTATCAAATGGATAATTCAGACGAGGTTCTTGTAAAGCCGGTTGCTGACTATGATGATGATGATTTTGCTAAGGTTGAAGAAGATGAGAAAGCTCATTCAACTCTAACCATGGCACTTTCACCCGAGATTGCCCTTCAGTTTAGAGAACTCCAAATAGCTAAGGAATTGTGGGCCGCACTGATAGAGGTTTATGAAGGAAATGAGGATATGAAGAGAAGTCGCCAAGATATGTTGCGACAAAAGTTTAATATGTTCAATCATGTCTTGGGAGAGACATTGGAATCCCAACTTCAAAGGTTCATATCTCTCGTAACTGAAATGAGAACTGCAGGAATCTTTCTGCAAACTTCAGAAATTAACAAGTTGGTGAACTCTCTGCCGAAAAATTGGGACATGAATGTTGCGGTTATCAAAAAGACTAAGGATCTGAATAGAATGAGCATGACTGAAATGATAGCCACCATTAAAGCCTTTGATATGGACGATAGGCAGCGAGCAATAAATCGCGCTAGTTCTTATAGTGCTGCGGGATATAATGTTGCTTCTAACAGTGCTCTTATGTCTCAAGATAGCTTTTCACTATTAAAGCCTACTCAACAAACACCACAGGGAAACTTTCAGATGTTTTCGTCCGCTCTAGGTCAATCATCATCATCTAGCTCGCCCAATCCAGCACCTGTCTTTTTCACGAAATCTAGTCAATTGACAAATGATTCTGGTAAAACCACTCCCAGTCTAAACCCCAGCCAGATTCCCACCATACCTAAAGAAACTCAAGAGAATATCGCTCTAATGGCGGGATTCATGAATTGTTATCATACCTTTCTGGCCGGAAACTTGATTAAACCGGTGGTTACTGCTGAACTAGATCAGATTCATCCCAACGATGTTGAAGAAATGGACATCTCGTGGAAAATTGCCATGGCAGTTTTTCGTGCCAAGAAGTTTACTAAGAGGACGGGTAGAAATAATTGGAACGTGCCTAATAATCAGAAGGTGGGGTTTAACAAAGAGACCCTTAGGTTTTACAACTGTCACGAGCCGGGTCATTTTGCTCGTGAATGCCCTAATCCAGCTAAGGATGGAAATACGGAGAGGGCATTAGTTCCAGTTGGGAATGTTCGGGGTGATGTTGGAAGCGGTTCAGGAAATGGTGAAAGAGGTATGGTTGCTCAAACATTTTCTTGGGAAGGTCAGATGGCTGCGCTAAACATTGGAAATCAGACTGCAAATTTCGCAACTGTTGAAGACTTTGAAGAAGAAAACACTGCTGAGGAGAAGGTCAAGGAGCTCCAGTTTGCATACATGGCGTTCACTTCTCCGGATTCATCTGAGGTACGTTTTCAACCATGTTCTTTAAATTGTAATGAGAAAATAGAAATGTATAAACTTCATAATGACAGTCTAAGTAGAGATATGGAAAGAATAAAATCTGAATATTTCAAACTTAAGAAAAATGAAAAGGGATTTGTTGACAAAATCAAATCTCTTAACAAAGACATTAAGAAACTTAAGTCTGATTTTAGCATAAAGAGCTGTCACCATCATGATGCTAAACAAGAAATCGCTGATCTGACTGCTAAACTGGAAGCTTCGAAGTTAGAAATCTTAAATCTAATTAGCAAGTTTGAAAAGGCTGAATTTAATTTTAAAAAATTCGAAGGTTCCAGTAAAGTAGTCAACTCAATGATTGAAAACCAACTGTGGTGGAAAGAAAATGAAGGTGAGAGGATAGGATTCAGTCAAGTTCCCCCACCATACAATCACAATTATGTTCTTACTCCTGTCACCAAAGAACAGGAAGAAAAGGTAAATGATATGAAGTAGGGTAAACAAGTTCAATCTGAAATTGTTGGATCAGGTTCCCTAGAGGAAATGAAGCCTGTTTTTAAATGTGTGAACAATTTTGATGCTTCTACTTTATGTGCAGATATAGTAAATGGTGTTGCTTCTGATAATAAAGGGGTTCAGGCTACTGCAAATGAATCTAATTCTAACGTGTCATCAAACTCAGATGACACCACAACTCCAAATTGTACTAATAATAATACACAGACTTGTGGCAACAGAAGGAAGGAATATAAGAAATCAGCACAACAAGGACAATCTCGTCCTCATAGATACTCTGGATCTCCATTTGCTGATAATCAGTGGGTGCTACTTATATTAAGAGGCAAACATGTTACCATTGTGGCACACCAGGACATATAGCCAGAAATTGTGTCCATCGTCTATATGTTCCCTATTACAAGCAAAATCAGAAGGCTGTGCCAAGGGGCAAGAAGAATGGAAAAACCTTTCCTAAGAAGGAATTCCAACATGAGGCAAGTGCTTCCGTCGACTTTAGAAGAAGGATGAAGGCGTGTTTCGTCTGTGGGAACGGTGGGCATTTGGCAAAGGAGTGTCACTACCGTACTGTTAATAAACAAGCTTCTCACGTGAAAGGTAACAGGTTTCAACCGAATTCAGTGGTTAAACAAAATGCTTATTTTAGAAAACCACGAGTATCTGTACAACGGGTCACAGATACTCAAGGATTCAAAGCTAATATGACAGGTTTGCACTCAAATGATTTAGAAACTGTTAAAAGAAAAATAAATTTTCAGAAATCAAAGAGTGTTGAGAGCTCTAAGAGTTCGAATTCGAATTGCTCCACTCCAAAGTCTATTCTTTCAAATTTCATTAAACCAAGACAAACATGGAAACTTAAAACTCAGCAAACAGAATCTGTAATGACAAATGATTCTGTTAAAGATGGGAAAGATATGAGTTGGCAAGAGGTCACATATGTTGATGCTCAAGGGAACCCCAAGACATTTATGACCTGGGTTCCTATGTCCAACTGATCCCGCTATGTGTGTAGGAACAACCACAAATTCATTGTTTATTAAATGGGTTGTTCCAGGCACACGATAGGGCAAATATCCATTGTTTTTAAATCTTTAAACCATGAAATGGATTATTCGTTGACCTGGACGGGATTTTAGGGTGATAGAATGTTTTTAATCTGCTCTTTAAGTGTGTAGGAACAAATCAGGGAATACATTGCATATTAAAAGGCTTGTTCCAGACATTCAACTCGCAAAGATGCAGACTCTCAAAACAAGCTTATTCCTAGGGGGAGATTCTCACAAATGAAAAATGATGTCTTGAAGATAAAAGGTAACCGTATCACTTTGGTATGAAAGATTGATCAATCAAAAAGATATTAAAATTTTAAATTTAAAAATTCAAAAATATGTTCACGTATAGTTTTTCAAGTATAGTATATTTTGTTTCCAAAAATGAAAAAATGACTTGAACATGCATGAGAAATGATAGTACATTAGTTGGCTGACTATCACACTTCATAAAAAGTTTTTATTAAATATTACATTTCGACGATTGAGTCTTTTTGAGGTTAAATTTGTACACAAAAATTTTCCCTTCGGTCAAAATTTTTGCATAAATTTAGGGGGAGAAAATTAAAAAAATTTCAAAAAGAGTGTGTGTGTGTTTAAAAAAAATTAAAAAAAATAAAAGTTTTGTCTATGTCTTTCAAACTTCACTCTCGCTTAAATTTATGTCGGTGGCTCAAGTTTGAAGACATATACTTGTATATGTTTGGTCCGGTGATCTACTTGTAGATTCACAGGATAGCCATTTGTCTAAAGACTGAAAGCATCCGGGGCGATTGTGATGTGTTTTTGTGTTTTGAATTCTTTCACTTAAAATTATGTCGGTAATTCCAAGTTGGAGGGACACGTATTTTCATATGTGTTTTGGTCCTGTTAACCACTAGTGGTCATACGTGATAGCCATTTACCTGAAAACTGAAGAGTGACCGGGGGTGACTGAGTTCTTAACATGTGTGTCTTCTGCAATTTTTTGGGAAGTGATATCATTATTCAGTTAACAACTTTTTTGAAGCTTCAAAACATTTTCAAATGAAAATTGATCCAACCTTTGGAAAATGATAAGTAAATTATTTATGTGTGCCTAACGGGTGAAATTATTAAGCTTAAAAGGCTCTAGAACAGTCATTGATTTGTATGGTAGCTTTCCATGACGCGTAAAAGTTGAAGTGATATAAACTAAATTTGCTAAACTTACTGTGGAGAGTCATTTTGAAGAAATGTGCATGTCTCCATATACATCTCTCCGAATGATAGGCAGAAAAGCAATTACCCAGTCATACACGAGCCCGTTGGTATTTGGTTCTCAAAATGAAGTATCTTATTGAGAATGACAAAGAACAAATGTGAACAAAATTACTTTAAATATATAATCAACCAAAAGTTGATAAATGCTCACAAGCTTTTAAGAAAAACACAAACATGAGGGTTAATAACAGAACTACAGGGGTGGAGGCAATAATATAAGTCCTTTAACATCCCGAATGAAAGGCTTGTTAATTTAAACTGTAAGTCCAACGTTCAACCTCAAATATGTTTGCAAATTTGAAAAGAAAAATCAAATAAATAAGTTCTGTTATTAAAAGTTTTTAAACCAAATCCAGTGGGTCAAAGTCAAATCGAGGTGATCTGGGGAAAACCAAATAAGCTTTGAGAAGAGATAGGAGGCATCACAGGTCCATGAGTGATGTCCATCTAAGCTTTATGCCGAACTGAACCTAATTCATATCACTGATGCAATGAAAATCATGCTAAGTTCATTATACCTGCTATCAACATGTCTCTTTATATCATAATAACGCTGAACGTGAATCCTTATGACAACACCTTAAACAATATGATTCAATGTTCGGATCTTTTCATAAAAGGCGGCGTTTTTATCGAAAACTGAAATTTGATCCCAAACTTTTGCTAAATTATAAGAAGACCGGGTGATTAAATTTATTTAATTTTTTGTTTTTGGTTTTATTTTATTTCATTTAATTTATCCTTTACTTCTTGATAACTCTTGTCAAAACAAATGTGTTAAGAAATTGTTTGGAAGTTTTCAACTCATGAAATCTGATATCGGTTATTGTGTTATAGTTGGTTTAGCTGGTATGATCTCATTTCAAGTCTTTTCAAGAAAATTAAAAAAAAAATAGAAAAATAAAAAATTACAAAAATATGTTTGTCTTATTTTGTTTTATTTAGTTGTTTTCAAAAATATTTTGGTTGATCTTTCTATCAAAGTTGATTGTTCTTTCAAGACTGATTTCTTGCAACGGAAGCATATGAAGTATCTGAGACTCAAATTGGATGATGCTATCAAAAAAAAGGGGAGATGGTAGAGTATTGGATGCAGATGCTGAAGTTGTTGATCATGCTCTAGTAAAGATTCTGAAGATCTTGAAAGTATCAGAGGCGAGATTGTTGGGTCAAAAATTGGTTAGACTGACGCGTATCAAAAGGCCACGAGATTATCAAGACTAAAGTGATGTAAACGAAGACGAGTTGAAGAACTACATTGGTGTAATACCGAAATCCCTATGAATTTCGGTTAGGCTAGTTTGAAGTGAAATAAACAAGAACGAAGCTACAAACCAAGGGGGAGATTGTTGGGTCCATATTTGGTGGTTTGTACTTAGTTCTACGTTCGTTGGGTTTCGTGTTAGGCTATGTATGTAAACTGAGATCACTAAGGGATTTCGGTGGGCTTTGGGCTTTACTTTGGGCTTGATTGTTAGCTTCCCTATATATAGAGAATACTTGTATAGGGTTTAGGAGTTGATCAGTTGGTGAGCAGTTATTGAATACTCTCATAGCCACCATCTA
Source organism: Bidens hawaiensis (assembly GCF_021521415.1). Classification (NCBI taxonomy): domain Eukaryota; kingdom Viridiplantae; phylum Streptophyta; class Magnoliopsida; order Asterales; family Asteraceae; genus Bidens; species Bidens hawaiensis. The sequence continues at coordinate 131,215 of NW_027496355.1, read as the reverse complement.
GAGAGCAATACGTTTTTGTGTAATCTCATGTACCAGACGGTTTATTAATATAATTGTGTGCATTTGGAGTATTATCGTGTTTGTCATATTCATATTATTTCGTATCATTGTTCTTGAATTACCACTGTGTTAGGATTCCGCACTAACATCGTGTTCGGGTTGATATAATAGTTGTAGTGATCCAGATTCGAGACTTACAGGTAATAACCAAGTATCGATCCGTGGACACAAATGTTTCTAATAATAAATCGTTGTTTTACTTTAAATGGAGGTTTTAATCATTTTGGGGTTATTTTTTGAACTTTTTATGAAATATAGATACTTATATATAATATATAGGTGACCAAGACGAGAGATTCTAAATGAGTTGTTCAATTACATGAAGGTTACCATTAAAGATCAAGAATCCACTCCATTTTAGCTTTGATAATTAATATTCAAACATGTGGTAAACTTGCCATAACAATATATGATAGATAGCTCCTTAAACCTTAAGTGAGCATCTTTGGCATAAAGGAGGTAACATGCACATTTAAAGTCAACCCTTTCCTAATGTCATGCTACCTCAAGAATGTCAATATAAGTTGGCAAGTAGTTTCATAAAGTAGAAAGATTAGGATTGACTTCGATTTCTCAAATACCAATTCTAACAACTTCGGGTAGTTGTAGTTTAGTCACACAACCTTCCCTTTGTTTATTTATGTAGGTTATAATTACACATTCCGTTAACATATGATTTATTTAACTAGCATGATATCCTAAGCAAAGCCATTTTTGGATTACCAAGACTTAGAGAAATACATCATAACTTATATCTCATCATTTCTAAGTATAATATAAGGATCCATGTTTCAATAATGTATCAAAGTATTTCTATATTTCAAGAACATGAATCGATCATGACCGATTGCCAATACAATTGACAACCACCAACTTTGAATTAGTAATTTAAGATGGTGAAACATTTCTCATCAAAAGATAATTGTAATAAAACCATGTACTTTACTAGACTACACCACATGTGTTAAATAATCATCAAGTAAAACAAAGCTTCTTCATAGATATTAGATGGTAAATGGAGTTTAGCTCATAGTGAGCATGGTGATTAGCATTAGCATGGATGATGATAACAAACACATGATTAAACTAGAATAATCTAACCAAATGTAGATGAATCTTCCTTCTTAATGATGGTTGATGATGATGGTTGATGGTGATGATCTCCAAGCCTTCAAACTCTTCACTAAATCTTCTATGTGAGTGTTAGTGTGTGTTTTTATAAGAGAAAACCAGATAGAATTCTTTTCAAGGCACACCAAATGACTGCAACATGAGCCACTATTTATAGGCAATCTGGAATGTGAAGCACGGCCCCGTGCTTACGTGGGCACGCCCCCGTGCTTTTTAGTAACATATGTTAAATTCATTTTGTCTTTTCTGGTAGACGACCACGGCCCCGTGGTTGAGAGGCACGGCACCGTGCTTTTGTTCCCAATTTTTGTCTTTTCTTGTAGATTATTGTCTTTTCTGGTGTTCAGAAGCTAGGAGCGTGTTTCTTGAGGCATGGGGGCGTGTTTCTTTGCTTTTCTTGTGTTTTCTTATGTTTTTCTTCGTCTTTTCGCTTGTTTCTTCGTTTGGGGCTTGGTTTCACCTGAAATTACATTTTAATATGATAAGTAGCCTTTTGTGCTATGTTATTTAATATAAATTGCAGTTTTTAGAGATTATTTGATGCCGAAAAGATGTATAATTTTATGTACATCAGCACCATACCCACAAAATCCTCCCCAACAACCCCGAGCTTGCTTCAATTGTGGTGATCCTAACCATTTCCGCAACAATTGCCCTCGCCTAGCCTATGCAAACCAAGCCCAAACCTTGACCGTAACCAACTATCAAACCCAAGCCTACCAAGTCCAAACTTACCAACCCCAACTTCCCCAACTCAATGCACCACTCATCCAACCCGTGCAAGCCATCCAACCCATGCAAGCCATTCAAGCACCACCTCCTCCTCCTCCTCAAGTACCTCACGGAAACCCCGGTAATCAACGTCGAGCTTTCATGATGAATGTTAATCAAGCTCAAGTATCGAACGATGTGGTAAACGGTATGTTTTTAGTGAACCAACATTTGGCTTCTATTTTATTTGATACTGGTGCTAATAGAAGTTTTATTTATTTGAAATTTGAGTCGAAACTCGCCGTGCCTCGAACCAAGCTTTCCCGACCGTTTTCTGTTGAGGTCACCAATGGCAATTCCATCACCATCAACTCCGTCATCCGCGATTGTACTCTTATTCTTTCTAAGCATAAATTCTCCATCGATCTCATAGTAGGCATGAATTGGTTATCTTTGCACCGTGCCAAAGTTGTTTGTTTCGATAAATTCATTCGAATTCCGCTTGTCAACGGTAAAATTATTAAAGTCTCCGGCGACACTACTTCTAGAAGACTTAATCTCATGTCGTGCTCTCAATCGCAAAAATACTTACGCCAAAAGTATGTTCCGTTTCTAGCTCTCGCGATGACAAAAGACAAAAAGGAAAAGGAAATCCAAGATATATCTATTGTTCGTGATTTCCTCGACGTCTTTCCCGATGATGTCACTAGTCTTCCACCCATTCGTACGGTTGAATTTCGAATCGATCTTGTGCCCGGAGCGATGCCCGTGGCCAAGGCTCCTTATCGTTTAGCCCCGTCGGAAATGCAAGAATTATCGAACACCCTTTTCGGTCCCTAAAATGGCCTTAAAACGCTTAAAAACAACTCCGGATGCCAAAACTGCCATCTTTGAAAGTTCAGAATTTCCATCAGGTGACCTTAGCGCCGCGCTAAGGTCAAGGGCAGAGACCTTAGCACCGCGCTAAAGGGAGTCTGCACCAGAATTCATTTTTTGTTATTTTTATGCAAACATGTGACTTAAACCAACCCATTTTCATGCCAGACTCTTTATGCTTGACCCTTTCAACTTACCCTATATATACATGACCATTTCCTTCATTTTACACCTTCTCATACTCCAAGTTCTCTCTCAAATTCAAAGATCTCAAGGTTGTTTTTAGTTGTTCTTGAAGGTTTGACTTCCAAAAGTCAAACTGAGTAAAGTGTTTCATTTTAATTAGCTTATATAGTCTTATTAATACTTGAATATGATTATACAACATATATATAATATATACCCCTTGTTACCTTTGGTGGTCACTACCCCGGTCCCGGTCTTGGAGTGTCGGGCCTCGTAAGGCAAGGCTACATGGAGGACTTTCGTGGTCCTTGATATATACTTATATAACTTGTTTATACATATTAACCATGCTTAACTTCTGCTCATTTTAGTTTGTATATCATATTTATGAAGTTCCATGGTTATGGGTTTGTAGAGAATAGCCTCGGTTTAACCGTAAATAGCTCTAAACCGTAAACCGAACTTGTTTACTAGTTTTGTTAAATAATTGTTTAAACATGCTTTTTGTTAGATTGAAGTTTATAAAACCATATTTATAAGTTCTATGGTTATGGGTTTATGAAATCTAACCTCGGTCTTAACCCGAAACAAGATCCAAACCGAAAACCGAACTTTCGTTTAAAGACTTTATAGTTAACCTTTTTGGTTGTAAACTTAAGTATCTTTATTTATAAATTATTATACAAGTACTTTGATATTTGGGCATTTGAAAACCATCTATGAACTTATTGTGAGATGGAAACCGAACCAAAACGAACTAAACCGATTTTCACTCGCTTAAGACACACAAGTGTGTTTTTAGCTATCAAGACTTGTAAAAATCTTTAAAAATACTTAATAAACTGATTTTAATTATTTTCTTAAGTACGTGGAAATGTTGGATCCAACTTGATCTCATAACAAAGTTTGGACCAACAAAACCAAACACTCGCTTAACGTACGTTGTTAGTTCTAAAACAATAGAACTACATACTTGGTTAAGTCTTACTTGATTTTTATGAGTTATCTCATAATATTTAATATTTTTGAAAGTTGACTTTGGGTTTGACCAATTATCAAGACCCGAACCAACAACCCGAACACTCGTTAAAACCCATTTTAGTATCTATATTATAAAGGGACTTGCATTATTGCCTTTTTACCCACCTTATTACTTAACAAAGGTTGGGTAAATATTAAGGCTAAATACTTTAACCCGGTTTCGAGCAAACTTACATTTTTAAATGACTATTGTTATAATTTCTTAATTATTTATATTTTAAACCGTAAACTTTAATTGTTTTCATTTCTCATTATTTATTTTTACTTAAAGACTTTCAAGACAACCTTCCTAATTCAAGACTTTCTATTATTTAGGCTTTGCTCGTTAAACCTCGTCGTTTCGGTTAATCTTTAAATCACCAATCTTTCAAGTTTATTACTTGAACGTGAGTACTTTTCATACCCTGTTTTCCATATTTTGTTTTGGGGGTGATATTTCATAGTTATTCAAACTAAATGCTTTATACTTGAGTCTTAAACCACAAGCTTTATTGTATACTTTACTTAAATAAATGCTCGATTTGACGTTCTATGCTTACATGCTTATGTGCTAATGTGTTTACCGCTTTTGGAGGGTTGATTCATAAATCCTTCGCTATTTGGTATTCTCTTATAGCAAGGTGTCGTTAATGTATTCTAATTAACGATCTCATACAAAATCTGAATCTATTTCGTATTCTCTTATAGATGGTGTCGTTAATGTATTCTTATTAACTATCTCATACAAAATCCGAATCTATTTGGTATTCTCTTATAGACGGTGTCGCCAATGTATTCTTATTAGCGATCCCATTTATCCAAATTATTGTTATTATTTATTGTTTCGTATACAAGTTGTGGAATTTCTTATTATATACATATTTGTTCAAAACTATGAATTGCTCTTCAACCTTTGTGTTGATAAACTTTATTTTATGCAATGTTACAGGTTTGACTTTTGATTGACTCGAGACTTGAAGGAAAACAAGACCTTTAGGATACTAGCAAAAATGAACAATTTATTATTTTCTATGTTTTGTTGCGATTATTGTATGAACATGTTATGTGACATCTTATGATTTTGTGGAAATTAAATGAGTTGATTAAATATTAACACTTTAATAGTGTCTTGTGTATTTGTCCAATCACGTTGTACCTCGGCATGTTCCTCCGTCTTTGGTCGGGGTGTGACAAAAACGAACCTTCTTCTGCCCACGAGATTCTATGAACCAGAATTTATCTTTCACCAAAACTGAATTCACTTCTTTCGGTGACATATCGACCATATACAACGAACCCATTTTCTTGCCACGAGCAACCATGAGATTCCCTTTGACTACTTTCCACTGCCCATTCCCGAACTTAACATCGTGCCCCTGGTCATCTAACTGCCCAACTGAAATCAAACATTTCTTCAAACTGGGATAACCCTCACATCTTTTAAAGTCCAAGAAGTACTTGCTGAAGTTATCAAATCAACATCTCCCATACCCGTAACCTCTAATATATCATCGTTCGCTAGTCGAACCTTTCCAAAATCCCCAACCTTAAGATTCTTCATAGTTTCACTACAGTGAGTGGCATGAAACGATGCAACAGAATCCATCACCCAAGCATCAATGTTACCCTCAACACTAAGAATTAAAAACTCATCCTCTGGGCATTCTTCTGCAATGTTGACTTCTTTCTTTTCATTCTTATCATTCGGACACTGATTCCTAAAGTGTCCCTTCTCTTTACAACCCCAGCATTCAATATCTTTATGAGTCTTAGACTGACTCATCTTCCTGCTCCCACTGCCTCGTTGTTTTCCCCTACCTCTACCTTCTGTGACTAATATATTACTTGATGATTCACCTGAATTTCTGCATCTTGAATCTTCTCCAATAATCAAATCTCGAATCCCATCAAAAGTAATTTATGTAGATGAACTACAAAACACTTGTCACACCCCCATCTTAGGCCTGGACGGGCGACCAACAGTTGGTACCACTTTTGTAAATATATTAGAGTTGCGGGTTTAATGCGGAAAATATATTTGCGTTGATTAAAATATTAATATTTACTTAACAAAACACGGGATATAAAATATCCTGTTTAATGTTTACTAAAGATTACATGGTTTATACAAAACCACCATTCATATTTTAATATTAACAAAATGATCCGAGCCATCAGATCGCCTAGATGTCACTTCGTCCTTTCCAAGCGGCTAATCTTCTTTACCTGTAAATGTTTAGAAAATACATCAGCAACTCATGCTGGTGAATAAGCTGACGCATAAAATATTTTCTTTACTTGATTACCCCTCGAGACATAACTTAGGTCCGACCCATCGTGGTTTAGAATAATCAAGTTTTGAAACAAAACACAATTATAAACTTATGTTCTGCACAAACCACTCAGCAAACATCGCAGCGTTGGACATTACTTAGGTACCATCAGTATACGCATGATTACCCTCACTCGGACGTAACTTAGGTCCGGCCCATCATGGCGGAGGCTCATAACCAGGTGTTGCGCGGTGTGCCCACCGAATTTTTACCACATATGTAAGGATCCAAACAAACGTACACAACAGCCTGAAGGCTAGCGATTATTTTTTTTTATAATGTGTTAGAGATACGTAACCTCGTGTAATTAATTTGTTTGACACGTTTAATACAAGTTTATAAAGTTGGGTGTATTCACCTTGTTGACGATTCAGCTTCACTTCACTGATCGACGTTTCTTTCTTTGTTATCTCAGACTTATAGTATGAGTATAACTATTTGTTATTACCAGATCAATTATCTGGCTTAAGACCTTTAGTCTTGTTTGCATATTCCTTACCTCGTTCTTTTCTTATTGAACCTTTAGTTCAAAAATATTTTTCTTTTTCTAACATGTTTGAACCTATAGTTCAAATCATGTATCTTTTATTCTTATGTTCGGACCTTTAGTCCGACATGTTTTCTTTTCTAAAATCTACATTTTCCCAAAACGTATACTTATATATATATATATATATATGTGCATCATTTAGTTTATATTAATAGTATAAACAATATATATATTCATTTACTTATTTAAAATACTTTTCAGTAATACTTTTATCTTTATTTATAAATAAATATTATTTCATTTGTTTTCTTTATTCATTCTCTTTTATTATTATTTAAAATCTAGTTAATAATAAATCACACTTCATTTATAACAAAAATTATATTTCTATCTTTATCTTTATATTTTCTTTTGTTTATTTTTGAGGTATTGAGTATACCATCGACTAAGGTCTAAGTCTTTATTATTTTATTAATATTTTATTCGGGCATTATCCCTACCTTGTTTGACTTATTATTTTCTAGACTCTCGGGCAACACTTCAACGCTTACATGTATATCGAGAACCTTGATCAACAACTCCTTGGCACGCAAATCGACGCATACCGGCATTCAAAACTCGTCGGCACACACTTCGAGGCGGAGCGTCGTCCTGTCTTGTTGTGGCACGTTCTTCAATATAATGTCGTCGGTGTATTGCATGTACTTCGAAATATTAACGTTTTATTGCACGAATTACGAGGATGATCGACACGCTTTACGAGGTAAAGAGAGAGTTTTCTAGAGAGAGAAAGATGTTTTGAATTTGGTGTGTGCAAGAATGAAAGTCTTGGTGCCCTATTTATTGGCTGAAAACGGGTCTTCATCGCGATACGCGATGGTCTAAAGAGGAGTCGTCGCGTATCGCGACGTAGCTCTGTTGAGTCATAATGTAGGCTTGCCACGTGGTGACAGGTGGCGGACATAGTGCCACGTGGGACACGTGGCGGGACACGTGTCCCTTGTTAGACCACGTTATCGCGATAAGCGATGATGTTGGTTCATAGGTGATCGCGTATCGAGATTGGACCGAGAAATAGAATTTTCATTTTAGTCCCTGACCTTAAAAACTTGGTATTTTTTATCCAGAAATTTCATGATGTTACACCGCTGTCATTGTTTGCGACCAACTATCGGGCAAAGAGGATAACAACAAAAGACCTTGAACTTCATCATCAAACTTAATGACGACTGACACTAAGTGGGAGAGGTTTGAATTAAGATTATTGATATACGTTATAACTGACCCACCTTCTTTCATTTTTATTGTCACTAGCTCTCGGATAAGATAGACCTTATTCGCTACCGAAGGCTTCTCATACATGTTGCATAATGACTCCATCATACCACGGGCTGTGGTTTCTTTCATGACGTTAAACGCCATATCTTCCGGCAACGACAAAGTAATACAAGCCCTAGCTTTCTTGTCTAACTTCTTCCAATCTGCTTCTAACAACTTTTCTCGTTTTTCATCCTCAAAAACTACATCCAAGTCTTTCTGACAAAGTAGCGCTTCAATTTGCATCTTCCACCAACTAAACTTAACGACTGTTCTACTAAACTCTGTTAAATAATCTACCTATTTAAACATGCATCGAAATAATGAATTGTAAATCAGAAAACTAAAACTTAAACTGAAACGATAAAACCTGACAAACGCAGTTGGCACTGGTTCTCGGTTTCTTTAACGCTTTTTCTGATTGACAATAGTTCTTCAAAAAATTAGAAACTTTATTCAACTGTTCTTGGACCCGAAACAATGCGGGTCAAACAAACGGTCAAGTTTTGATCAAATAACCTCTTGAGCAAACCAAACAATATAAAACTCCTTTTATATTTGGTGTACACAAAAATATTCACTTTTTTCTTGGTGTGAGCTCCAAGAAAAAAAAAAAGAGAAAGAGAAATAATAAATTTCCTTTCTTCTTCGTCTTTCTGGTCGAATGCAACCACAAACAAAAAAAATGAAATATTTTTGTTCCATTCTTCGACAATTCGGCGATCCAAAAGAAAGGAACTCGCACGGCCTTTAACTTCTGCTCGAACCTTTACGGCTAAGTGGCAGGAAATGGTGGTTATGCTGATAGTATTTACGGAATTCCGGCACGGCGGAAACCTACACAGCAGCGACGGCGTAGACTGTCGGCTTCTTCAACTTTCGAAACAGATGGTACACAAAACGAACGTCGGTGGCTGGGAACAATCCGTAAGAGACTATGACTGTGACCAATTGAATATGACGGAGCCCTAGCTCCGACTTCAGGTGCGGTGGCGATAAGCGGAACTGGTTCAACGTGTTCTCGTGTGATCCAAACCTAAGCTCTTGATACCACTTGTTAAGATTAAACACACACACGAACCGAAACACAAACATGAAAGCAATAAACGAACACGAGGATTTAACATGGTTTGGTCTAAACTGACCTACGTCCACGGGTGACAACTAGATATTCTTTTATTGAGTGATAAATAATTATAAGTACATATCGTGGTTTATATAGAGACTGAACAATGGTTTATAACTTACTAAACAAGATATCTAAACCGGGTCGGGCTTTGGTCTGACCACCCTACACCCGTCTGCCCTTTGGACTTCAAAAACTAAACCAGGCCAACCCAACATATACTACTCAAATTTAAATTAGGTTAGATTTTACAAATTACGTCATGACCAATATTGACTTTGTATGGTTAATGTTATAGTGAGCCTTAATTCTTATGTTTTATACTTGTTTATATATGATGTATATTTTAATATGTATTTCCTTCAAAACACAATAAAATACTAAATTCATAAAACTATAAATCTTTAGGTATAGAATATTTTTCAAGAAAAAAACTAATGACTCTTTCGTTGTCGTTTTTTAATAATAGAAAATGCATACTTGTTCGATCTTTTCAAGCATTAAATCCCAAGGCATTATACACATCTCACAAGAATATAGTCCACTTGTTTTGGTAATTCATTTTCCACCTTGTGATATATAATATTTTAGCTTTGTTTCGCGTGTCACTCAAGTTACTTTTGATTTTTTTATATATAACTGTGATTATATAACTCTCTAATATAACGTGTTTAGATGTCTACGTAAACATTGATTTTGTATTAAAATCAAAGGTTATATGAATAGATAAAATGTGTTATGTTTGTAGTTGAAGTTTAACTTTAGTTTGCTGGTTGTTTTTATGTTTGTATGGTCTTGTTAGGTTTGTTCGGTCAGTGCATGGAAATTGAGTTTAATGAATCACCTCAAATGCGCTCTTATGGATATATCAATTAATATGGGTTAATGTTTTGTTGGATCAAATTTTAATGTTGTTCTGGGTAGTGCATCGGATATAACAATTAATATGGATTAATGTTTTGGTGGATCAAATTCAAATTTTTGGATAGTGCATTGGACTATGTACATGGAGTCGTGAAACAAAAAAATTGCTTATCTAAGCATTTTCAGTTAAGTATTGTTAAGTTGATGATAATAAGAATAATTAAAGCTCGTTAGGTAAAACATATTAGATGCACAACTCTTAATAAATGCTAACACGCTATAAAATATATGCATACACAAGTACATATGTTGAACATACAAAAACAATTATATATTATGATTATTATGAATTAAGGTATTTTTACCCACTAAATCCTTCTTTTTCAGTTTGCTACAATTTAGAGTCTAGACACCAACTTGCAACACAAAATAAGGACGTGACCTCCTTCTCAAGTACAATTGACTTGAAAGCTTTTTTAGCAAACATGGGTAAAATATGCATATAAAACTATTAGCTATGAACCCTTCATAGTCTCGTGTTCGTTTAATTTGAGTTCACATTACCTTGTTTAAACATTTCATTTTGACGGCTTTAGGTCAAAAGTTAGCCAAACCGTTTGTAATGGTTTTTGGTTGTTGTCCATGTTTCTCCAAGATAGTCAAAGATTATTAAGTAAACTCTCTGATTAAGAGTTAATAAAGGACGATATACATAATGATATTGTGGTCTAATAAATTGTTTTGAAAAATAAACTATCACATCTTTAATAACATATCTCTATTCATGTTAATCATCATAAATTTTGAATTAGTTACCAAATTCATAGATTTAAAGAAATTGATACCATTCAAATTAACATATGGACTGGTAAAAGTGTCACTTGTCTTTTGTGATTAAAAATTGAAAACTAATCGGTTGAAAATAAAAAACAAACCAAACCGAAACATTACTAACGGTTTGATTTCACTGTTTGAGCTTATAGGATGGGCGGGTAAAGTCCATATAGTAACTTTCATGTTTACTTGTATTTGAAATTATTCGTTCTTACAAAATACTTAAACAATCGTCTCAAACTGATCAAAATTCAGCCAACGTGTTGCAAACGACGTCAGAAATATTTTACTCAAAAAGTTGGCTTATTAATAAAAAATATTTTTTGTTAACATATTTAATAAACTAAATCACATTGGCACGTTAATATTCGAATTGTACTCAATAAATTAAACAAAAAGATGATGAATAAACCTCACGAATATGATGGCTTCCGAGGAAGATTCTATACGCAGGGATTTGAAGTGGATTATAGAGATCCAATAATCTTGTAAAACCAAGTCAAAAGTTCATAATTTAAAGCATATGCGATCGTTCCAAGATAACAAACAAACAATAAATAAATAAAGTTTACAACCTGTAAGTTCAAAACTAACAAAATGGAATTTGAACAAGATGGAAATAAAAATGATACTTATAGCATAAAAAGTATTGTCCAAAACTTGGATACAATCAAACTCCAATATGCTGAGGCGTTCATAAGAAAACGCGTTCGAATCCAAAAAACACCAAAACGATTGGAATATGTTATAGCAGATAAACATTCAGGCTATCGATCCAACACCGGGGCCTAAAAAGTCAATAATACATATCATATGATAACTAAGCACTTAAAAGTGTGGGTGTTTACGGTCCGGTTTTCGCGATTTTTAGGTCAAACCATGAACCGAACCGTTAGTAACGGTTTTTGATTTTTGTAAACCAAAACCAAACCGTAGAACTCTAAACCGGACCAAACCATACCGTTAGTGACGGTTTGGTTCCGGTTTGGTTTCAAGGTTTAGGTTCATTTTGATTTTATACCATAGTCCAAACTAAAGTTTTGATATATTTATGTGCAAAATATGAATTGATATATTTATGTCCAAATAATTTCATATTTTCAGAGTTGTTACCGTGTTCTTCGAATATTCAAATGGCGTTTATATTAGGCTTTGATACACAAAAGTAACCGGTTTAGAAATAAGGACGGCTGGTAAAATGTTTTAAGACTTCCAAGTATTCTGATATGCTTATTTTGAGATGCTTTCTGCATTTGGGATTTGATTTTGCCATTAATTATTGTTAGAATATAGTTAATATGTATTTATACACATATATAATACACTTCACACTTCTAATTTAACACACACATATATATAATATAAATTATAGTTAACAAATTAAATATAATTAAACTATACGGTCCGGTCCGGTTTATACGGTTGGTTTTCGGTATAAATCGTAAACCAAACCTTCGTTATGGCTTGGAAATATTAAAACCGACCGACCAAAATTTGAGAAAAAAAACTAACCGTGAAACCGAGCTGATGACCAATTTGGACGGTTTCGCGGATTCAAACTGAACCATGAACACCCCTACTTAAAGTAGTTTTATCTAGCATTATTTCAAACAACATGGATATTTAGAGGTCAATAATCAACTAGAACAAAACTGTAAACGTAAGTGATTAGCTAAAAATAGTCAAATAAAAATGTGCTAATATAGACACTAATTAATAAATTATAGACTCTTAAACTTAACTAAAACTACTAACCGGCAAGTGTACCGGTCGACTCTAGTACAGTTTAGTGAGTTCGGATATCGAACCCACAGACTCTTTAAATTACGTAAATTAATTAGTTAGACTCAATTAACTGACACGACTATTTATCTATTATTATTAGGGGGGGTTAAATTAATTAATATTAAACTAAATAATCAACTACTTAAAAAAAGACAAATAATAAAACACAAGACAATTCAGTTCAACAGATTCAGATAGTAATGAAAAACCACCTAGGCTGGAATCCCCAAAGTTTCAGTTGTCAAATAGTTGGAAAATAATAGTTATGGAACTGCGATCGTAAAATAGACACTTAAAAAGAAATCTCGAACATGACCCCTGACCTTTCTCAAGAAGAAACCAATGGGTTTCTAATAAGTTTTAAGACACACTAGTTTATAATTAAACTCCCTTACGGTTATCTAATTAATTATAATAGAGTACCTTTATAGTGAAATCCTACTTTACAACGCGAAAATCAAAAGTAATTTGATAAACTTAATTGACTCGCTAGACAATATTAATTAAATAAACCTAGACAATCTCCTTACGAAAAACTATATCTAGCAATCTTAATCAAGAAAGATCTAGCTGTCACACCCCGACCAAAGGCGGAGGAACGTGGCAGGATGCAACGGATTGCCCATGAACACAAGACACTATTAAAGTGACAATATTTAAACAACTCATTCGTTTCATTTAATCAACCAAATAACACAACTTGTTCATACAAAATAACATCAACATAAGAAATAAATTGTTCATTCTTCTAATAACCTAGCGGTATCAAATATAATAGCCTATTCAAACTCCAAATCAAGTAATAATCAAACCTGTAACAATGCATAAAATAATATTTGTCAACACGTATGTTGGTGAGAAATTTCATAGTTTTGAGTATATATAATATGAGCGAAATCCACAAACGTATATGAGACTATAAATAAAAGTATCAATCGTGGTATATAAAACATATGTAAATGAGGATCCTTTCTAATCGGTAGCAACCGACATACTCGGATAATGATGCCCTATGCTACTTGCACAAGGCTAAGTAGTTAGGGGTGCGTATGATCATACTTATTGCGTTCCACAACAACGTAAAAATAACACTCGTGAACGTAAAACATATGAAAGATATAACACACAATAGAGCAAGTATTATAAGTATCATACGCCCTAGAGTGTGTGGTTTGAAGATAGAGTATTATAAATCATTCTTGTTTTGGATAAGTATGCATGTTACCCCCCAAAGTATAAAAGTGAAAACGGGGGATGAAATGTACTCACGTGAAATAAGTAACTTGAATGATAGTTTGCGTTAAAACGGGGGAAGGGTAAGTTCAATGGGCAAGACCTAGATTGAAAAGGGTCTTGAGTTAGTAGATGGGTTTTAAAAGCTTTAAAGTAAAACAACTTGACAAGTAACATAAATAATTAAAGTTTGAAAGCTAGAATGTAAACACATAATGAATTAAAGTAATGATTTTTGAAAAGTAAGTTTACTCGAAGTCGAGTCTCGGTATTCTATTTATTAGTTTTTACTAAACCTTTGTTAAGTAAATATTTGGGTATAATTGCAATATGCAAAGTTAAATAGATACCAAAACAAGACTTTACGAGTGTTCAAATTTTTCGGTTTGAGTCTTGATAATTGATCAAGCTCGAAGCCGAGATTCCAAAATGTTATCAGATAACTCAATGATATCAAAAGAAGCTTAACCAAGTGTGTAGTTCTATTAAGGAGAACCTCGACGTCTGTTAAGCGAGTGTTTGGTTTTGTTGGTTCAAACTTGTTATAAGATCAAGTTAGATCCAACATACCAAGTGTTTTGAGAAAACAATTTAAATTTAGTTTAGAAAATAGTTATAGAGAAAATATGAGATTCGGTGGCTCAAAACACACTAGTTTTAAGAGAGTGAACTCGGTTTAGTTCGGTCTTGGTTCAGTCCTTGACTCAGAATAAGGCCGAAGATGGTTACCACATACCCAATATCATGGGACTTTATTAAAATAACTTAGAAATGATAATACTCAAGTTTACATACAACATGTTATAATAAAGTGTTTAAACAAGAGTTCGGTTTTGGTTCGGTCTTTGACTCGGTATGAAACCGAGGATAGTTGCCACATATCCAATACCATAGAACTCATTAAAATAAACTTAAAAATAATAATACTCAAATCTTTCATACAATATGTTAACAACAAAGTATTAAACAAAAGTTCGATTTTGGTTCGGCTCTTGACTCAGGATGAAATCGAAAATGGTGGTCACATACCCAATACCGTTGAACTATTAAAAATGATTTGGAAACTAAAAGTAATTAGAAACTAAACAACAATAGTAAACTTGCATAAATTAAAGCATAGGTTAAAGTATATATCAAGGACTATAATAGTCCTCCATGTAGCCTTGCCTTGTAGCACGACACTTCAACCGACCGTGACTGGAGAAATGAAAGCCGAAGGAAACAAGGGTGTATATTGTGACATCTGCCCGATCCGACCCGACCCAGGTACCCGTTTCTCTGACCCGATCTCTTTCTTTTATGATTTAATATTTATTTATACTTATATTTTACTTTCAATAATAATAATATACTTTTCCCTCCCGCCTCTTTCTCTCTCTTTCTTTCCGCCGTTCCGTCCCTCTCCTCTCTTTCCGCCTTCTTTTCCCTCTTGTCGCCGTCCCGCCCTTAAGCCTTGAACCCTTTCCTTAACTCTTTGCTTGTCCTTTGGTTCTTCCCGCCTAAGGATGTCTGCAGCTCCACGCGCCAGACTCCTTACATGGAAGCCTGCGTGAAGACATCTTGTTCCTGCGATGCGTGAAGAGAACTCTTCTCGCAGCGCGCTAAGAATGCATGTTCTTCCCGCAATGCGCTAAGAATGTATGTTCTTCCCGCGATGCGCTTAGAATTCTAGTTCTTCACGCAGCACGCTAAGGATTTGTGATTCTTCCCGCAGTGCGCTAAGGATTGTTGTGCCAGCCTTCGCGCTCGCGCACTCAGCCTTCCCGCGCTTAACCCTTGTATCTTCTGTTTATTCTAGCCGTTTGCTTTTGTCATGTCTTTTCTTCTGAGCTGTTGACCTAACCTATCTAATGTCTGAATAGTTACTTTCGGCGCAGCATGCGTACCAACCCCATTGGTTGGTAGAAAAAGTGACTGACATTATCTTTTGAGATCTGCTTTTTCATGCTTTATCCAGTACCTTTATCTGATCCGCCCATGCCTGTTGCTGTTCCCTGTCAGCTTTTCTCTTGTCCCCTGCAGCTGCCATATCTTTTGATATCTTTACTTTTCAGAACTTTTTACTGTTGATATCTTTTCTTTTACTTTTGGAGATCTTTTCTAGGGTTTGTGTCCCCTAGGGTTTGCCTATATATAGTACTATTTTCTTAACACTTCACACACTACACTTATTCTCTTCCTCCCTTTTTGCTCTCTGCCGTTGTTCTTCAGCCGCCTCCCTCCTCTCTTGCCTCCGTTTTCTCCTCTCCTCTGCCCTGTTTTCCGGTAATATATTATATATAATAACTTATTAATTATGCTAACTTATAATCAAGACTTAAAACAAATCATTAAAACAATAATCTTGTTTATAGGTTAACTTGTGCTTGTTTAAAGTTGGTTCTTGCTTTATCTTACACCGCATCGTTTATCAAGTGAGTTATCTCGTATCTAATCCCTTTTTATTTTAAATGCTTTGGGATGTTCATGTGTTCATACAAAACTTGAGTCTTAAACTGTTTATGAACTTTAGTCGCGCAGTATCCCATGTGTTGAGGACGTTTACTTGGCTGTTTATTTGTATGTGTGTATCATTAACCGCTTTGTTCGGCCTATTCCGAAGTTTTCATGGTACCATTAGATGAACACGGGAGACCTATCGTTTACGGTTTTCTTTGTTTACACTTGCACAGATGTTTTCTCGTTTTTGTGCTCAATTGGGAGCACGGATTGAACTATGAACTATGAGCTATGATCTATCTAGGCTTGATCACAATCTGATTGCACCCTTGTTAAACACCAGACATACACGTGTTGCACGCAGATTTATGGCTATCTATGTATTGTATTAAACTTGATTTCTCACCAACACGCAAGTGTTTGACGTTTATTTTAACACATGTTCAGGTTTGCAGTAGCTGTTTTGGAGCTTGTGGACACGTAGGACGTTTTTACTTTTGGACCTAGAATTAAAATGTATCAAGACAAGTTAATGTTGTTTGAATGTTATAATTTATAATATATTGATTTATGTTTGATTTATGTTCTTTATTTTCCCCGCTGCGCGTGCGCGATAAAATGTGTATTAATAAATATTGACACCAATAGTGTCGCGAGTAATGAAGCAATATGTGGCGCCCCGATGTATAATCCGCCTTTGGTCGGGGTGTTACAGATTGGTATCAGAGCTCGTTGACTTTAGGATAGGTGGTTAGACGTAACGGCCTAGAATACCTAAGAGTCCCTTCTCGCGCATGAGAGAAATCTCATGTTTGCGCGCTTATTGTTAATTACTCGTTATTTATGAATATGCTCGCGCTTGCGCAGTATACGATTTTATTCCGCGATATTTCGATTTTTGTGAATTTCGATTTTTATTGATTTTACTTACATATTCGTTTGTTGGGATTGAAAATCCGAAAAGTCATGGTGATACATGAATAGTTGATTTTCAATTTCCATTTACGATTATGTTCTGAGGTTGGAGACTTGAAAAGTCATGGTGATACATGAATTGTCAACCTCCAATACTCATTTTCTTGTATATTTTATATTGAGGATTGAAAAGTCATGGTCATACATGAATCGTCAATCTCCAATGCTCGTTTGCTCGTATATTTTAAATTGGGAATTCGGAAAGTCATGGTGATACATGAATTGTCGATTCTTGATTCGAATTTGTTACCTTTATTAAGTCTGCATTTAGGATCATTTATTTTACTTTAACTTTTGACTGTAACTGACTCCGTGAAACCAAGCTTTATAAGATTAAAACTTTGCGCTAAAACCAAGATATTAACTAAAATTAAAATTTTTATAGAATGCCTCCGCTATCTCGCCGATTTCAGAGAAGAGAAGCCTCGCGCATGCGTAGACAGCAACGTTCCCAGGAAATGGCCGCCGCGATAGCCCAAGCCTTGAGCCAAAACAACACCTCGAGTTATAACATTAAGTCCTTTAACGCGGGTAACCCTCCAAAGTTCACAGGTCTTGAAGGAGCCACCGTGATGCTCCAGTGGCTTGAGAAAATAGAAAACACTTTCCTTCACACCCAATGCCCCTCAGACAGACGAACCCTATATGCTTCCAGTGTCCTGGAATCCAGAGCGCTTACGTGGTGGAATGGAGTAGCTCATGCGCGTGGCGCAGAAGCTGCTTCCAGCATGCTCTGGGAGGAATTTAAGGAAATTCTTACGCGAGAATTCTGCCCTCCCAACGAAGTTAAGCGCCTGGAGGAGGAATTTTGGAATCTTAAGCAATACAGCGGTGAAGCGCGCGAGTACGCGACGCGCTTCCACGAGCTAAGCTTGCTGGTCCCTCACCTTGTTACCCCTTCCCGCCGAGCCATAGAGAAATTCCTTGGGGGTCTTCCCATGGAAATTCAAGATTCTGTATGGGCCAGAAACCCAGTAACCCTCTCTGACGCCATCGAGTTGGCCGCTGTGCTCAGCGACAACCATGTCAGAGCAGGAACCCTGTTCCTGCGGGGAACAGAAAAGACCAAACCCACCAAGACTGTCCCTGAACCAACAGAAACCAAACCAGAACCCTCAAACCGTAACAACCTCAAGCGCAGGCGCAAAGCCTATGCGCTTACCAACCCGCCCATTACCCAACAACCCATTTATCAACCTCCAGTTTACACGCCTAACCCACTGTCAGCCTACCCAACTCCCCCTGTAGTTCACAACTATGCCCTAACCAATCCAGCACTCCCTGCCCCACCAACTAAGAAACCTTACACAGGAAACCAACCCCTTTGCCCAACCTGTAGACTTCACCACCCAACTCAGACCCCGTGTCGACAATGTAACCGATGTGGCCGCATTGGTCACTCAACCGAATACTGTAGAGTACCTCCCGCCAACCCAATTGCGCCAACACCACCAGTCTACCCGCAGAACCCACAATCAATCTACCAAAACCCACGACCCAGATCGTGCTTTAACTGCGGTGATCCCAGTCATTTCCGGAACGCGTGCCCAAGGCTACAAGTTCAGATTACGCAAGCGAATCCGGTGAACCAGATTTCAAACCAAGTGACGCGTGGACGAGCTTTTAACATAACCGCGCACCAAGCGCAAGCGAATAATGACGTAGTTAATGGTACATTTTTGCTTAACGGATTTTATGCTTCTATACTTTTTGATACTGGCGCCGATCGAAGTTTTATTTCTCGCGCCCTCGAGCAGAAGCTTGCGCGACCGCGCGATGACTTAAAAGAAGATTTTTCAGTTGAATTGGCTAATGGCGAAACTGTTTTAATTAACTCTGTGATTAAAGATTGCACGCTTAACCTTAACGAAAATGATTTTCTGATTGACCTCATCCCCATGCCTCTTGGAAGCTTTGATGTTATCATTGGTATGGACTGGCTCTCAAAGAATCGCGCCGAAGTTATTTGCGCCAAGAAGTTGATTCGCATTCCTCGAGAAAATGGTGATCTTCACATCTACGGCGAGAAACCCTCCCGCGGTCTTAAGCTTATGTCTTGCGCCGAAGCCCGAAGACTCATGCGGAAGAAGTGTATTGCATTTTTAGCCCATGTGGTCAAACCTGCTGAAGAGAAGAAGCTTCGCGATATCCCTGTTGTGCGTGATTTCCCTGAAGTTTTTCCTGATGATCTTCCTGGTATCCCTCCCGCTCGTGAAGTCGAGTTTCGTATTGATCTTGTCCCTGGTGCTTCCCCCGTAGCTAAATCTCCTTATCGTCTTGCACCCGCTGAGATGCAAGAATTGGCAAGTCAACTTCAAGAGTTGACCGCTAAAGGATTCATCCGCCCTAGCTCTTCGCCCAGGGGTGCTCCGGTGTTGTTCGTTAAAAAGAAAGATGGATCGTTTCGCATGTGTATTGATTACCGCGAGTTGAACAAACTCACCATTAAAAACCGGTATCCCTTACCGCGTATTGACGACCTCTTTGATCAACTCCAAGGTGCCTCTTGTTTCTCGAAGATTGATCTCCGCTCTGGCTATCACCAGTTGCGCATCCGCGATGAAGATGTTCCGAAGACTGCTTTTCGAACTCGTTATGGCCATTTTGAATTCTTGGTCATGTCCTTCGGTTTAACCAACGCACCCGCCGTTTTCATGGATCTAATGAATCGGGTGTGTAGGCCTTTCTTGGATAAATTCGTGATCGTGTTTATCGATGATGTTCTGGTGTATTCTAAGACCAAGGCCGAGCATGAGCAACATCTCCGATTGGTATTGCAAAAGCTCCGAACCGAGCAGCTCTATGCTAAGCTTTCCAAGTGTGAATTCTGGTCTGATGAAGTACAGTTTCTTGGTCATGTTGTTAACAAGATGGGTATTCATGTCGACCCATCCAAAATTGAAGCAATCAAGAACTGGATTACGCCATCCTCTCCTTCTGAGATCCGCTCCTTTCTGGGCTTAGCTGGTTACTACCGGCGATTCATTTCGAACTTCTCGAAGATCGCTTTGCCTTTAACAGCTCTAACGCACAAAGGTAAACCGTATATTTGGGGCTCGAAGCAAGAAGAAGCCTTTCTAACGCTCAAGCGTTTGTTGTGTGAAGCTCCTGTTCTTGCGCTACCTGAGGGTAATGATGATTTTGTCGTGTATTGCGATGCATCCAACCAAGGTCTCGGTTGTGTTCTTATGCAACGAGGCAAGGTTATCGCTTACGCATCAAGGCAACTCAAGGTTCATGAAAAGAATTATACAACTCACGACCTCGAGCTTGGTGCAGTTGTTTTTGCCTTGAAGATCTGGAGACACTACCTTTATGGTACTAAGTGTATCCTCTACACTGACCATAAAAGCCTTCAGCATATCTTTGATCAAAAGGAACTTAACATGAGGCAACGCCGATGGAACGAACTCATCAGCGATTACGAATGTGAGATCCGGTATCATCCTGGTAAGGCTAATGTGGTAGCCGATGCGCTCAGCCAAAAACCCTGCCAGCTTAACTGTATCTTGCCGCGCACCCAGCTTCACTTCGCGCCGATTCAAAGCAACCTTGAATCGCGTATTCGTGACGCGCAGCGCGCATCCATCAGTAATGGTAACCTTCGCGCCGAGTTAGTGTGTGGCGCGGAAGCACTCTTTGTCCCTAATCTGAGTGGAATTCTCTGCTATCTTAATCGCATCTGGATTCCCTTTGATGAGAATCTTCGCGCTGATATCCTGAGTGAAGCGCACAAATCTCGGTATTCTATTCATCCTGGCGCTGATAAGATGTACAAGGATTTGCGCATTACTTATTGGTGGCCCGGTATGAAAAAGGATATTGCTGTGTTCGTAGCTAGATGTCTGACTTGTTCTAAAGTGAAAGCTGAACACCAACGCCCATCTGGTTTGCTCGAACAACCAGAAATTCCTACGTGGAAATGGGAATGTGTAGCGATGGACTTTATTACCAAGTTACCTTTGACAGCAAGCAAACATGATAGCATTTGGGTAATAGTGGATCGATTGACTAAGTCTGCTCACTTTCTGCCCATTCGTGAAAACTACCGTGTTGAGCAGCTCGCGCAGCTTTATGTCAAGGAAATTGTCTGCCGCCATGGTACTCCTTTGAGCATCATATCCGATCGCGATGGCCGTTTTATATCTCGCTTTTGGAAATCTCTCCAATCTGCGCTAGGAACTCGCTTGGACATGAGTACGGCATATCATCCTCAGACTGACGGACAGTCTGAGCGAACTATTCAAACTCTTGAGGATATGCTCCGATCTTGTGTTCTTGATTTTGGAGGTAATTGGGATTCGCACCTGCCTTTGATCGAGTTCTCTTATAATAACAGCTATCATTCCAGTATCGGTATGGCCCCATTTGAAGCACTTTACGGTCGTAAGTGCCGCTCCCCGATCTGTTGGAGCGAAGTGGGTGAAACTCAAATCACAGGACCCGAACTTGTTCAAGAGACAACCGATAAAATCGCCAAGATCCGTGATCATCTGCTGACTGCCAGAAGCCGACAGAAGAGTTACGCAGATCGCAGGCGAAAGCCTCTCGAATTTCAAGTTGGTGATCTTGTTCTCCTCAAAGTGTCGCCTTGGAAAGGTGTTGTCCGCTTTGGGAAGAAAGGTAAGCTTGCTCCTCGATATGTTGGTCCATTCAAGATTCTCGCGCGTGTGGGAAAAGTTGCCTACAGACTTGACCTGCCGCCCGCGCTCAGTAATGTGCATCCAACGTTCCATGTATCCAATCTCAAGAAGTGTTTAGCTGACGAGAACCTTCACATTCCACTTGATGAAGTTCAAGTTGATGAAACTATGCATTTCGTTGAGAAGCCTGTTGAGATTATGGATCGCGAGGTTAAGCAAACCAAGCGCAGTCGTATCCCTATCGTGAAAGTTCGCTGGGAGTCCAAGCGCGGAGCCGAGTTTACATGGGAAAGGGAAGATCAAATGAAGATCAAGTACCCGCACCTGTTCTCTGCGCAACCTACTTCGAGATAAATTTCGGGACGAAATTTCTTAAAGTAGGGGAGACTGTGACATCTGCCCGATCCGACCCGACCCAGGTACCCGTTTCTCTGACCCGATCTCTTTCTTTTATGATTTAATATTTATTTATACTTATATTTTACTTTCAATAATAATAATATACTTTTCCCTCCCGCCTCTTTCTCTCTCTTTCTTTCCGCCGTTCCGTCCCTCTCCTCTCTTTCCGCCTTCTTTTCCCTCCTGTCGCCGTCCCGCCCTTAAGCCTTGAACCCTTTCCTTAACTCTTTGCTTGTCCTTTGGTTCTTCCCGCCTAAGGATGTCTGCAGCTCCACGCGCCAGACTCCTTACATGGAAGCCTGCGTGAAGACATCTTGTTCCTGCGATGCGTGAAGAGAACTCTTCTCGCAGCGCGCTAAGAATGCATGTTCTTCCCGCAATGCGCTAAGAATGTATGTTCTTCCCGCGATGCGCTTAGAATTCTAGTTCTTCACGCAGCACGCTAAGGATTTGTGATTCTTCCCGCAGTGCGCTAAGGATTGTTGTGCCAGCCTTCGCGCTCGCGCACTCAGCCTTCCCGCGCTTAACCCTTGTATCTTCTGTTTATTCTAGCCGTTTGCTTTTGTCATGTCTTTTCTTCTGAGCTGTTGACCTAACCTATCTAATGTCTGAATAGTTACTTTCGGCGCAGCATGCGTACCAACCCCATTGGTTGGTAGAAAAAGTGACTGACATTATCTTTTGAGATCTGCTTTTTCATGCTTTATCCAGTACCTTTATCTGATCCGCCCATGCCTGTTGCTGTTCCCTGTCAGCTTTTCTCTTGTCCCCTGCAGCTGCCATATCTTTTGATATCTTTACTTTTCAGAACTTTTTACTGTTGATATCTTTTCTTTTACTTTTGGAGATCTTTTCTAGGGTTTGTGTCCCCTAGGGTTTGCCTATATATAGTACTATTTTCTTAACACTTCACACACTACACTTATTCTCTTCCTCCCTTTTTGCTCTCTGCCGTTGTTCTTCAGCCGCCTCCCTCCTCTCTTGCCTCCGTTTTCTCCTCTCCTCTGCCCTGTTTTCCGGTAATATATTATATATAATAACTTATTAATTATGCTAACTTATAATCAAGACTTAAAACAAATCATTAAAACAATAATCTTGTTTATAGGTTAACTTGTGCTTGTTTAAAGTTGGTTCTTGCTTTATCTTACACCGCATCGTTTATCAAGTGAGTTATCTCGTATCTAATCCCTTTTTATTTTAAATGCTTTGGGATGTTCATGTGTTCATACAAAACTTGAGTCTTAAACTGTTTATGAACTTTAGTCGCGCAGTATCCCATGTGTTGAGGACGTTTACTTGGCTGTTTATTTGTATGTGTGTATCATTAACCGCTTTGTTCGGCCTATTCCGAAGTTTTCATGGTACCATTAGATGAACACGGGAGACCTATCGTTTACGGTTTTCTTTGTTTACACTTGCACAGATGTTTTCTCGTTTTTGTGCTCAATTGGGAGCACGGATTGAACTATGAACTATGAGCTATGATCTATCTAGGCTTGATCACAATCTGATTGCACCCTTGTTAAACACCAGACATACACGTGTTGCGCGCAGATTTATGGCTATCTATGTATTGTATTAAACTTGATTTCTCACCAACACGCAAGTGTTTGACGTTTATTTTAACACATGTTCAGGTTTGCAGTAGCTGTTTTGGAGCTTGTGGACACGTAGGACGTTTTTACTTTTGGACCTAGAATTAAAATGTATCAAGACAAGTTAATGTTGTTTGAATGTTATAATTTATAATATATTGATTTATGTTTGATTTATGTTCTTTATTTTCCCCGCTGCGCGTGCGCGATAAAATGTGTATTAATAAATATTGACACCAATAGTGTCGCGAGTAATGAAGCAATATGTGGCGCCCCGATGTATAATCCGCCTTTGGTCGGGGTGTTACATATATTATATATATGTTGCAACATGAAGCTTTAAGTAATAGGAATTAGTTAGAAACAAAGATTTGCTTTAGTTTGACCTTAAGAAGTCAAAATAACAAGAGGTTAAAGATGAACACTTGGGTTGAGAGAAAGTTTGGAGAGAATACTTAGATCTAGATTGGGGAGAGTTTGAGGTGAATGAGCAAACCCAAATGGGATACATTGGCCTTGTTTATATAGGGAAAGAGTGAAGGGTTGGCCATGGTGTTGCTTTTAAGAAGTTTCATGCATGTGGATGGTTTAAGTTGGTCAAACAATGTGTAAACAAACAAATATTTGTTAAACCCAATATTTCATTAATAACGACGGATCTGAAAGATCAAAACGGGTCGGGTTTTTGATAAAAATATAAATATAAGTTAAACCAAAAATGACGAATGTTACAATAGCAATAACCTATCACCTTACAACTTTCTAGGTTAGTAGCGTACTTTTATTCGTTTGACTAATAATATTATTCCTATGATCTTATTCGAATTCAATCATAAACTAGTCAAAAACACACAGTAGATAACCTAACAAAAATCATATGAAACAATCACCAAGGATTATGCGGAATAATAAAACTAGAACAACCAAAACCAAGTGCACATACGCATCAATCAAATAAAATCAAATAGTTTACTGAATCATAAAACCGTAACGAAAAGAAATAATCCAACTAAAATCAAAACATCAACTATGATTGGTTAATAGCCTAGGCAGTCTATAATGTTTAGCTTATCATATTTAAATCAAACAAAACAATACCGAAAGGAAACATGGTGAAAATAATAAAAACGAAAGATTAAAGGCGATAAAACCCGTAGTCTTCAATCTCGATCAACAAGCACTTCACTGGATGATTCATTGCCTTTAAAACCGCCAAAATATTTCAATCTTAAGCTCTAAGAAACTCCAAATTCAGCTCTGGTTCGCAGGATATTTTTCAGGTTAAGGTTAAAGGTGTATTTATAATGAACCGGGCCCAAAGCTGACAAAAATACGAAAACTTTCTGGAATCTAATGATGGCCGCGCCACGCGAACAAGTATGGGTTTCTGGCCGCGCGGCTTGGCGTGCTCCAATGGGGGCCATCTAACCGGCCAGTCCGACCGGTTCCCCTTCCGGTTCATTTCCTGATTTGTTCTGGCTTCTCGTTTAGGCTTATTTCGACTCGTTTTTCACCCTTTTGAACTACGATCATCTTCTGAAACCTACAAACACACAATTATGTTAGTAGTATACAAATCTTAACTAAAAACGAACAAAAACTAATAAATATTATATAAACTATACAAGGGAAATATATATATATATATATATATATATATATATTTATCATTATATCAATAAGAAATGAAACAAAAATCACCTTTTTACCCCTTTTTAGTAAAAAAGTGGTTATTGCGTCTTAAAATAACAAAATGACATCGAGACACTATATCATTAAGCAAGAACTCTCAAAAGTGCTTTATCTCATATTGAGTACTCAATCTCACTCAATAGTTTTCAAATTTATATTTATTTTTACTCTAATCTAGATATTTTCAAAATTTCAAATTATCTTGTGAATTGGTTTGTTTAGGTTGTGTTATACATGTATATGGTAAAATGAGTCAAACTACATAAATGGGCTAAAGGGGCCCAATCTGGCTTTTAAGGCTGGTTGTTGGTATAAATAGTAAATCAAACTGTTTGTTACGGTTTGAAAACTTTGAAACCGACTGACCAAATGTAAAAAATAACAACCGTGAAACCGAACTGACAGTTGGTTTAGGCTTTCTTGGTTTTCAGCCAAACCAAGAATGTTAATTATAAAATTTAGCTGAAGTTGGCCTGTTTACATATGAATGTTAATTATAAAATTTAGATACATATTGGTATATAAAATTCCCAAATGCCATTAATGTACATTAACTGTAGTCAAAACACAAAATAACTACCCATACATTTTATGTAGTACACAAACATCAACACAAACAATAAAAATATAATTTAGCGGAAAACTTTTAAATCCAAATATATAAATGAATAAGTTCAATAATATGATGATTGACTTAAATTTATACAACAAACATTGATAAACTAATTCCTTAATCATTATCATGTTTCTATATCAGTCAGAAGAATTATATGAACTTTAACAAAGTTTCTATATGTAACATAGATGAAGCAATTAACATAGGGATCGGGATTTATATGGGGTTACTTAATGTTGTTGACTAATTAACATCGAATGAACATTGAGTCAGTGCACTAATGTTTTATAATGATGAATCAATGTTTTGTAGCAAGTTATAAATAAAAAAACTAAAGAAGTTATAGCAACAAAGCATAAATAAAGAATCAAATTGGTAAGAATGAGAACTAAATCATCTTTATGAGCATGTTACAGTAGATTGTGGTGGAAATCAAACATGAACAATAGGGTTTCTCACTTCTCAGTTGTGGTTTTAGCTTGGTCTCCCCAGATACGAACCCAAACAAAACAAAAATAAATTGATACAGACTGATGAATGGTGTTTTGTCTCATACGAACGATATATACGGAATTAAATAGGTTTTGTTCATAACAAATCAATAACATGCTAGTTGTGAAAAAAAAAGGTAAAGCATCAATATATATATTAGCAATAACTGTACAAATAAGAGAATACACTTGAGACAACACACTCAAAATATATCAATAAGCAATCGGCAACAAGAGATTTGAAAATCAATCCCCAAGCATCATAAACCCGATTTGTATCAGACAAAACATTCAAAATTAATCAATAAGCAATTCCAACCCCTCTTAATCGGAACCTAAACTTCTAAAGCAACAAATATTATTGTCGTAACCTTAATTAAATGGAAAGTGTGGAACACCTTCGATTTGATTGGAGGTCAAGTAATATGTGTTTCATTTGAGATGTTATAACCCGTGGGAGCTATCCGGGTCAAACAAGGCTAAATCAATCATCGATTAGACCATTTACAAATAAAGCAATTTGGCAGCTTCATAGGGGTGGGGAGAGATCGGAGCGAGACACGTAGGATTTTAAAGGTTTCTTTTTATATATATTATAGATAGATATGAAGAGTAAACGGTAAATATAGTTCTCGAGGTTTGGTTAATAATGCGATTTTCGTCTAGAAAGTTAATTTTTGCATCTGGACCATCAAGGTTTTTCACGTCTTGCCAATTACATCCAAATAGTTAACTCCATTTATTTTTCTTGTTAAATCAGAGGCATATATGTCTTTTTTTACATTTTGTTATTTAAATAGGGAGAGACTCCTTCTTTTTGAAGTTTTATCGCTCTTTTCTTCTGATTATCTTCTTAATTTTCCCTGAATTTTCCATATACCTTTCTTCTATCTTACCCAATTCTATTTGTAATGTCGAACGTTCAGACTAAAGTTGATTAGATAGAAGTTTCATGGGACTACTCAGAGTATGAAAAATTATTGGAAACGTATGGTATTCCACCCGAGTGGGAACCAGAGTTCCCTTCCTCCGGTTCTATAGCCAGTTTCCCACCGCCTGGGAAGATGGCTTTGTATGCTGATTATTTTGCTTATGGGAATTTCCGTGTACCCATAACAAAATTTTTTGAGAGATTTATGACTGCTTATGGGATCCATTTATCCCAATTGCACCCGCGTGCTATGATGCGAATTCGTCATTATGAATTTGTATATATAGCACGTGATATGGTTCCCCACATAGATCGATTCCCAGTTTTTTACCGTCTTACTAACCATAATGGTTGGTATACGTGTCAAGGGTTTTCCGACCGAAGTCTTGGGTATGAAGGTGAAAAGTTGCCTACAAACTGGCGTAGCAAATTCTTCTGGATATTTGAGGATGTGGTGCCACTGTCCATGGTTCGTCATCCTGTGAATTCCACCCTTCCGGAGGTTGTCACAGCTGCTCATGAAGGTCATGAGTGGTATCGTATTCTTACCATGGAGCCTTTACCCATGCGTGCCTTGCCGGAAGAAGCTTTAGTGTGGGCGGGCATGAGTCGTTTGTGGCCGACAGAGTTCATGGAGCCTATTTTTGCGGATCTTAATGAGCGTAAGTTGTCTTTTATTGCCTTTTCATTTTTGTGAATACTTTTACGATCAAGTTCTGTCTTTTTAGGTCGGAGTTCCATGTTTAACGTTCTTTTTGGGAACCGGGGTTGTGTTCGCAAGAGTATCCGCGAGGCGGGGGACCGACCGATACTTGAGAAAACTAAGTCCCAATTTTTGTTTCCGAAGAAGGTTCGAGCTGAACCTGTGACTTCGAATGCCACCTTTGAAACATGTGCGTATGTTCTAAACCCTTTTCCACTTACTGCCATTACTTCCGACGGAACGCTTGCCATCCTATCATCCAATGATGATGATGGGGATGTTTCTCAGTCTTCCGCTTCGGAAGAAGAAAGAGACTCTGATGAGGGTGCTTATGAATTTTCCTCTGTCTCGTCTTTATTAGCAGAATTGGAGAAAAAGAGAGCTTTCTTAG
Organism: Bidens hawaiensis; assembly: GCF_021521415.1. Taxonomy (NCBI): domain Eukaryota; kingdom Viridiplantae; phylum Streptophyta; class Magnoliopsida; order Asterales; family Asteraceae; genus Bidens; species Bidens hawaiensis. Next base: position 102,371 of record NW_027496355.1, on the reverse strand, counting down.
CTTCTCAGACAGGTCGAACAGGTATGAAGGCTGCGGATGCTGAGGCGGGACCATCGAAGAAAAAACGAAAAATTCACCGTCCCAAGAAGCCGCAGTACAGCCTTTCTGACCGCATTGACATTGTTGAAGGTACATGTCATCTTTTAGATACTGTATTCTCTTTTATGGGTATTTTTGGCTAAGTATAACTTTGTTGTGTAGATCCGTTGATCTTTAGTGAGGATATATCGGAGAAGTTATCTACACCGACTCCTCAAACTAAAAATCCACCATCCCCTTCTCCCAGGAAGATGTTGAGATTAAGTTGTCTACTCCGCCGAGTGACCTCAATGTAGGGGGTTCGTCGACCTTTCCTTCAACTGAAACTATCGTGGAAGATAGGGTGCCAACCCCGCCAGCCGATACTTCAACGGGGGAAGCTTATATCCAGTCTGAAACTGATACTCGTTTTGACTATCTTTTTCAGGCTGGGGGTGGTGCTGGTGATCAGCAGGACAATCCTGTTGTAAATGAAGAAAATGTTAGGGATGTGGAGTCTCCTCCTCCACAACAGCCTCCCCCCAGCTCGCCTTAAACCTTCAGGTTCCCGTTATTACGGGGATACGGGCTTAGGTGACAAACATGAGCTGTTTGTCCCTCCATGGGGCATTACTAATGGTTCTCGGTTTTCCCAACCGAGAACTTGTATGGAGTTTGTTGAACACTGCACGCCCCCCGTTGAGATGGCATACCAGCGTGACCTTTCCCACCATGATCTTCATACGAATGTAGCTTATCATCTGGCTAACGCCTTGGCCGGTAGCCAAGAGATTTTAAGTGAATGGCGTACGTTAGGTGGGAAGGTCGGTGAAGCTCGTTGAGCCGCTGAGGCTGCGAAGAAAGAAACTGAGGAATACCGCATTGCTGCTCAAACTGCCATGTGGAAACAAGCTGATGCAGAAAATGCCCTCAAGAGTGAGCAAGATCGTAATGCTGATGCGGCACGCCGGTGGAAAGAAGCCTGTGAAAAGCAAAATGCCATTCTTGAGGCTGCCCGAGCCAAGACTCAAAAGGAAAAAAGATGACTTGGCCCGCGCTCAAGAAGCCAATTCTACTTTGGAAAATCAAGTGGCCCTTCAGGGTGCACAGATCCATGATCTTGAGGCGGAGCTAAAATTGTAGAAGGAGCGAGTCGAACTTAAAGACCAAAGGGCTGCTGAAATTCAGACTGCTTATGACTCTCTCCTTCAAACTCATGAGGAAGCGACTGCGGAATCAAAGGAATTCCGAGCGCGGGCAGAACGTTTGGAACAAGACCGTTAATGGTTCCTTACTCGGGGAGTTAACGCTGTAAGTAATACTTTATCCTTTGTTGTTTTACTCACGCTTTTGATATTGGGAACTTATGTTCTTGTCCTAACAGGCCGTCCGCCATATCAAAGGAAGTAAAGAGCTGACTGACAGTTTTGCCAATGTGATGGCTGCTTCCTCATCACTTGGGCACGTTATGGGTTTTCATGAAGGGATTAACTATGCTCGAAGTAACCGCACATTCAAAGATCATCCGCTCTATGGCGTAGACTTTAAACAAGATCGTGTTAACCGGGTTAAGGAGCATGACGCTTTAGTCTTCCCTTTACAGGATATACTTCCGGAATTCGCTTCCGCATATGATGGCGTACAACTTTTGAAGAACTATCTTGGGGAAGAATCTGAAGATGATTCTTCGGAATATACGTCTTTGAAGGCTCCGGAAGACCCATCCTCCTCAAACCCTTAGGATAGGTTTAACCGTACTATAACTTGTAAATTTTTTCTTTTCCTTCTTGTAATTTTTTGGATAATTAATGAGGAATATCTCTTTTGTCCTTTGTGTATATTCTACTTGTGTGGTGAAAATATCTTTAGGAAACATTTTTGATATTTTATATCTTTTGAGAAGATTTATCTAAGATCTTCGACTTTTTGAAATGTTTGAAAGTTTCGGATAACTATGGTGACGTGACGGAGAAAGAAGCTTGTTGAGGACAACTGATAAGACGTGCATGACGCCTTTGACAGCCTATTTTCATTATCTTGAATTTCCCGCCTGACGTATCAGCCATCTGGCGGTCCGCGGTTTCTCTCTCCTTTGGCATTTTATGAATCGCATGAATTGCGATGGGTATAAATACAACCCTTGTGGTTTACATTTAACCTTTATCACTTTCATATTTCTTTCAAACACTTGAAACTTTTCATCTTTTTCTGAGATTTCTTCAACGTTCTGAGATTTCTTAATTTCTCTACTACTTAAATGGCTAGGGATAAGAAGAGTACCCCTGCTATTACCGAAGTCGCCGTCAGTCTTAAAGAAGAGGATTATAACGACGTCGTTAATGTGTACGGATTAACACTGGAGTGGGAGCCAGAACGTCCTGCTAGTGGTTCCATTGCCACTAGTCCTCCTCCGAATAAAATGGCCGTATATGTAGATCATTTTACAAAGGGGAATTTCCGGATACCGGTTACCAAGTTTGTCCAATCAATCTTGACATCGTATGGGATTCATCTTTCACAGATCCATCCCTTCGGGTTGTTGAGGATTCGACACTTCGAATTCTGTTGCCAAACTCACAACCTCGAACCCACCGCTTGCATGTTTGCCGTGTTTTATAAAATGACCTTTCGCGATGGGTGGTACAGTTTCGCCATCTATCGAGAAGAGGACTATAGGCACGGAGTGGCTCCGTAGCCTTCATGGCTAGAAGCCAAAGTTTTTCTGGATCCGGGAGGACGTCATTCCTTTCAAGATGACGAAGCGTAAGGCGGACACTCCTCCGCCTATTGTTCCCGCCACCGTCCATGATGGTCTTTCATGGTTTAAAACACTGATTTCTACCCATACTCCCATGCGTCCCATCTACGAGGGAGCGATGGTGAGTGCGAAAATGAGCCGATTGTGGCCGTTCCCAACTTTGGAACCTTACTACGAGCGAACTGACAAGAGTAAGTTTGGGGACTTTTGTTTTTTATTAGTGTACGTTATATGTCTAACTGTTATAATCACTTTGTATAGGTGAGGGTTTCGCCTTCAGCACTTTATTGGACCAAGAAGGTGGCATGATGGTACGACGTCCGATTGACCCAAAAGATGGTCCTTTCTTGGATCGGATGAGCGACAATTTTTTGTTCCCTAGTGCTCTTCGTCCGGAACTATTGGTCTCCGAACCAATGTATGCCAAAGGTGAGAAGTATGTTGAAGAGGCCATATTCAAAGGTGAGGGTATTCTACAACCTCGGCCTTTAACCGCCATTACTTCTAGCGGGGTGACTGTACTCTTCTCATCTAGCAAGGAGTCATCACTTTGCGAAGAAGTTTATTCAACTGATGCTAATAAAGCTGTGGGCTCAACTGCAGGTCTTACCCGTCAACGAGCCGCGACTAATCAGGCAACGAGCCATGATGATGTTGACGTTACTGCGGAAGTTGAGGGTCCGGGACCCGATGATATTACTGCCGAGGGTAAACGTCCGGTCGTTGATGCGGGCGTTTCCAAGGCGGCGGGCAAGCATAAAGTTAATCCAGTAAAGACTGTCTCTAAGAAGAAAAAATCTATAAGACAAATCCTTCCGCCTTGGAAGCCCGGTTAGAACAACTTGATGTGGAAGACCCGTCGTTAGGTATGCAAAGTTTATCTTACTTTTTTATCTGTTTTGAATTGGAATATTCCTAACCCACTGTTAATGCTTTTCATTGAACTTGGATAACCTTTCTGAGGGTATTTCCGATTTGAAGGATTCACCTGTTCGTCCACCACCACCACCTCCTAACACCGCTACGGATCCGGTTATTGTGGCGGACGACTCCCCATTAAAGAAGAAGGAGGCCGACACAACTGTTCGTGCTAAGGCGTCGCCTTCTTGTAATGTTTACCACTTCAGGGATCAAGGGGGGGCATAAGCACGTTCCGTTATGCTTCCCAAACCTCTCCTACTTCTGAGGAGGAAGACTTTACCCCTCATCAACCTAATTGGTCCTTACGTCGGGATTCGACATTCCGTGACGTGGACGTATGTTTTGAGTTCCTGGGGGAGTGTCTTCTGCATGGTGAAAAGGAGAGACGTCGCCTCAGTATCCGCCAAGAATTGCTGAACTCTCATTCTTATTACTTGGCGAATACTATTTCCACTACTCATGAAATAACCAGGGACTGGTTGGCGATGAATGAGCAATGGGACGAACTGGCGGCCTCTGCTTCCGATGCTAAAGAAGAAGCTCTTAAAGCTATAAATGAAGTTAGGGAGGCCAGCCAGGCCCTGGAGGCGGAGAAGGCTGCTTGGTCCGCTGCTGAGGAAGCTAAGGCTGTTCTCCAGAAACAATTGGATGAACAAGCCAGATTAGTGGAGGCCCTTCAAGATGAATCAGCGGCCAAGGGCAAGCGCTTGACTGATCTTAACGCCAGAAACCACGACTAAGCTTTGGAATGTGCCAAACACAAAATGGAGCTTGTCCGGGCAAAGGCGGACCAAAAATGGCTATTGGCGGAAGCTATTCCCAAGGTATGTACCTTTTACTTGCTATAAATAATCTAAGTGTTTAGAGTTATTTACACATGATTATTTCAATAGGTCATCGCTGATGTTCGAGCGAGTGACGAGCTCGGGAACTGTGTTGCTGTTCTTTTGAAAGCTTCAAAGCAAGCTGGTCGCCAACTGGACTTCCAAGAAGGTTATCAGTTTGGCTCAACTTCCAAGCTTCCGGAGGAGTACGTCTTAGCTGGTCAAGACACTGTTGCCATCCTCAAGCGAAATCAAAGGATTTTGATTCCTTGAAATTCTCTTTGACTGATCAAATATCTGTACTTGCTGATAAGGAGGACAGTATTCGGCAGCTAAAGACTCTTCTCGAGCTTGATGGAGAAGATGAAGAGGAAGGAGAAGGTGCGGGAAGTGACGATGTGGAACATAACGATGCCGCGCCATAGATAGATTTTTCTTTTTTCTCTTTAATTAGGCTCCTCCATGTCTTTGTAATCCCTTTTTGTATGAATGAAGAAGGCTTATTATTTGTATCCGGCACACTTTGTTTATATTTTATAATATAAGTGTTTTTAAAGGATCTTCTTTGTGTACGAATAAAGGATTACATAATAACACAAGTCTTAAATGACTGAAAAGAAAATTTCCATAACTGAGGCATAAGCCGAATTACAAGAAACGAAATTACAAAGCTTTTTAACATCTAGTTAGGCACGCAGGCCAAAAGACAAACCTACTAAATGTAGCATTTCCTCAGTTGGGCTCCATTCCAAGTTCTAGGGACCTCTGTCCCGTCCAACCTTTCTAGTTTATAGGCGCCTTTAGATAGAACTTTCTGGATTCTTTAAGGTCCTTCCCATGTAGGGGCCAACTTGCCTGGATGTTCTTGCCCTGAGGCTTCGAAACTGCAGAAGACGTAGTCTCCCGTGTCGAATTCACATCTTTGGATCCGCGAGTTGTAATATTTTTGCAGCTGGCGTTTATAATTGTGCTCGCGGATTGATGCCAATTCCCTTCTTTCCTCAAGGAGGTTAAGGTTCATCCGGAGTTCATGATCGTTATCCTCGATCATGAGGACTCTGGCGGATGGGATCCCGATTTCGGCCGGGATCATAGCCTCTGTGCCATAAATTAAGCTAAAGGGGGTTTCAAAATTGCTGGAATTCCTTTGAGTGCGGAAAGTCCACAACACGTGGGGCAATTCGGTTGACCCAACCCGTCCGTTTAGTTCCTAGTCTGGCTTTAATTCCTTCTTTGATGGTCCGATTGGTTCGTTCAATCTGACCATTCGCCTGCGGGTGGGCTACTGAGGTGAAGATTTGAGAAATGTGTAATTCTTTTAACCATTCTTGTAGCCCACTGTCCGCGAACTGAGTGCCGTTATCACTCACGAGTTCTAGAGGAAGGTGAAACCGGCATATTATGAATTCCCACAGTAATTTCTTAACACTTGCTGCTGTTATGGAAGCCACCGGTTTAGCCTCTACCCATTTTGTAAAGTAGACGATGGCTACTATCAAGAATTTGACACGCCCAGGGGCTTCAGGTAAAGGTCCCATTATGTCCAATGCCCATTTCTGGAATGGCCAAGCTGAAGTGACTGGAACTAACTCGTTCTTTGGTCGTAGCGTGTTAGGAGCGTGACGTTGGCAGGAATCGCATTTTCTGATTTCGTTTACAGCGTCCAAGTGCATTCCTGGCCAATAGTATCCAGCATTCATTAATTTCGCCACGACCATGCGCGGGCCAGCGTGAAGACCACAAATGCCTTCGTGAATCTCTCTGATTAAATAGTTCGCGTCCTCGACATCTACACATCGAAGTAGTGGTTCGAGGAAGGAACGTCGGTACAAAATACCATCAAGAATCTGATAATTCAAGGCTTTGTATTTTATCTTCCGGGCCGCTGTTTTACCCTCCGGAAGTGTTCCTGATGACAAGTATGCCATGATGGGTGTCATCCAGGATTCCACTCCCGCTTGGATCACTAAAACTTGATGTTGCGGAACAGACGGGCGATCTAATATTTCGATGCGGATGTCCTTGGCAATGTGTTCAAAGTTTGTTGAAGCCAACTTACTGAGAGCATCCGCTGATTTGTTCTCACTTCTCTTTATATGAATGACTTTGCAGGAAGAGAACTGGAGCATCAAATCTTTTGCCTGTGACACATATGAAGCCATGATATCATTTTTTGCTTCATACGTGCCATTGATCTGTCCCACAATCAACATGGAATCTACCCGAGCTTCCAAATGTTTAACCCCAAGATTTTTGGCTATCCGTAAGCCTGCCAAGAAAGCTTCATATTCTGCCTCGTTATTGGTACTTTTGAAATCCAACTTTATGGCATATGTAAACTCATGGCCTTCGGGATTGACTAGCCTGAGGCCTGCGCCACATCCCTCACTGCTTGAAGCTCCGTCCGCGAATAAAGACCAAATCTGTCCTGATTCCGGAGGTACTTGGGGTTGTTGCAAGATTAAATATTCTTTTTCTTTGTGATGCGGGACTTCTGTGATGAAGTCCGCCAATACCTGCCCTTTGATTGCTGGCCTTGGTCTGTATTCTATTGCGCGTTCACCCTGCTCGATGGCCCATTTGGCCAAGCGTCCATACAATTCTGGTTTACTGAGGACATTTTTGAGCTTGTATCCGGTTAAAACATTGATGGGGTGCCTTTGAAAGTACCTGCGGAGGCGAAGGGCGGCATAGACCAGTGCCAAAACAAGTTTTTCAAGCATGGAGTATCTTGTTTCCGGGTCCGATAATGTTCTGCTGACATAGTAGATCGGCTTTTGAACGTTCTTTCGGTCTGTTAGAAGGACGACCCCGATGGCAATGTTTGAAGCCGATAAATACAACGTTAAAGGTTCCCCCGCGTGAGGTGCTGTTAATGTGGGCAAGTCCATCAAACATTTTTTAACCTCCAAGAAAGCTTTTTCCGCCTCCGCGGTCCATTTAAATTGTGCTTTCATGAGGCAATTCCTTAGAGTTGAGATGAAAGGATGAGACTTGGCTGCATGATTTGCCAAAAAAACGATTCAAAGCCACCAATAGGCCATTGAGTGTCTGAACTTCTTTGAGGGAAGAGGGAGAAGGCATGCGGGCTATAGCTTGAACTTTATCTGGATTGGCTTTGAAGCCCGCATCCGTAACGATCACTCCCAGAAACTTTCCTTTTTCCATTCCAAATGAACATTTGGCTGGATTCAGCTTCATGTTAATACTTTTCAAAGTTTCGAATGTCTCTCAACATCTAATCTTCCTTAACACTTTTGATCACGAGGTCATCCATATATACTTCTAAGTTATGGCCGATTTGACTTTTAAACGCTATGTCCATCAAACCTTGATACGTGGCTCCCGCATTTTTCAGTCCGAAAGGAATCATTTTGTAACAAAAGGTGCCTTGATCGGTACGAAATGTTGTTTTGTCCTCATCGCCCGCTGCCATGCGGATCTGATGGTAGCCCTTGTAGGCATCCAGGAAGCACTTGAATTTGAATGGTGCCACAACATCAACTTTGAGATCTATTTCTGGCAGGGGATAACAATCTTTAGGACATGCTTTGTTTAGGTCCTTGAAATCTATACAAATTCGCCATGTCCCGTTACTTTTGGGGACGATAACTGGGTTGGCGACCCAAGTTTGGTAACGGATTGGACGGATGATCCCAGCTTGTAAGAGGTCCTGGACTTGTTCATTCATTGCTTTTGTTTGTTCCGGACCCATTTTACGTTGTTTTTGAACAACTGGCGTAAACAACGGGTTTACCCTTAATTTGTGTTCCGCGATGTTCCGCGGGACACCAGTCATATCCGCGGGTTGCCATGCGAAAACATCGATATTTTTTGATAATAATTGTTTCAAGAAAGTCCGTACTATCTCATAAATAGCAGGTCCTATTGTTATAGTTTGATCAGGAAAATTTTTGTTCAAAACCCATGTTTCCGGTTCAGTCTTCAGAGACTGTTTTGGAATCTTGCTAGGTTTTGAGCTCTCAGTTGCAAAGCAGTGCCGGTTAACATGAATTATTGCGATGCCAGTACAAGTTGGAATTCCTACTGCACCGTGTGCCGTGAACGGATGAGCATTAAAATCACCAATCGCTTCTCGCCCAAGAATAATCTCATGTTTTGATGTTGCTGGCAAAACCAGAAACTCGACCTCCTCGGTCCGAGAATGAATTCCGTCACTTAAGGTGACAGGGAATGAAATTATCCCTCGCGGATGCATTATTTCCCCTCCAAACCCAGATACCGGAGCGTGGATGGGTTTCAATCTTTCCTTATCTTCTTCGCCAAGCTGTTCGAAGCATTGCTCATACATAATGTCTGATGTACTACCGGTGTCGAAGAAGACGTAATGAGAACGATAATGCCCAAAAAGAGCAGTGATGATCAGGGGATTCTTATTGTTCGGGCCTCCTTTAATTCGAGGGAAAATCACTGGCTAATTCTTCCACTCTTCATCATCAGATTCTTTCCTCTTATTCCCTGTATGGGACTCGCCTTGTATCATATGAATGTTCAAATCTTTAATTTTCTTCTTACTCGGGCCTTGGATGTCCCGAACGGGCGCTTTACCATTATAAGGTTTCCCATTTTTCACCAAGTGCCCGAGTTTTCCAGATTTAACAGTCGCCTCAATTTCATTTCTCAATGATCTACATTCATTAGTATTATGACCGATGTCATCGTGATACGAACAATGCTTCTTAGCATCTAAGAATGACCTTCTTGTCAATGGTTGTGGTTTTCTAAAACTTATATTCTCTGTTGTGAAAATTTCTGCGGGAGTCTTTGAAAGAGGAGTCCAATTGTTGGGACCTCGGTTTGAGGGTCCCGCTTTGTTCTTGTTTCCTATGAGGGACCTTGCATCAAATGGTTTTGATGTGTCCGCACTCGGCTGGAGTCTCGGCCAGATAGGGCCTTTTGCCTGTCTATTAGGTCTCGGAGTCTGAAACTCGACTTTAAATTTTTGCTTCGGGTTACCATTCCTCAACGTTTTTTCAGTGTTAGCATACACTTTTGCCGCAGTCATAAGATCGTCCCACTCTTTTGGCATTCCATCTCTGCCAGTGAGGGTACGGACTAGATTATCGCACTTGACGTTTTTACGGAAAGCACCATGGAGCATGTCCTTACTTATCCCACCAATGTTCAGACTTTCATCGTTGAACCTGGTGATAAAATCTTCTATGGATTCGTTGTCGCGGCGGACGACATCCAAAATTTCTGACTGGTCTCGCGTATGTTTCTTTTGCTGGTTGAACTGTTGAGAAAATTTTTTTACAAGGTCATCCCAGCTGGAAACTTGACCATCAGGTAACTTTTCAAACCATTCTCTCGCTGCCCCTGTTAATGTCAATGCGAACATATGACACCAATAAGGGAGCGTCCAACCACTAACACCCCCTACCGCCACGAAGTTCTGGAGATGATCACTTGGATCAGTCATACCATTGTATTTGACTACTGATGTAGGTATTTTGGCATTAACAGGGAAGGGTGCAGTAGCAATACTTGCTATGAATTTCGATTTTTCGGCAAAGGCTGCCGGACGATATAGTTTGGTGAAGTCCCGTTCAGCATTGCTGTGATATTCAGTGTGGCAGACTATGTCCTGCGGACGACTGCTTCTTGCCCGTGAGTTCATCCTACTATCACCGGTATACATACTGTATTCTCCTTGTTGGTAAGTTGAATCGTAACTGTAAAAGTCTTTTAAGTGAGATGGCATCCGCATATTTATGCGAGGACGAGGGCGTAGCCTCGGTAATTCGCCAAACTCTGACTCCGTCTGTTGGCTGTAACGGATGTGACTTCCTCTTACTGTTGGTGAAGGAGAGGGAGATCTCCTGGGAGATTCCTCATAATCCAAAGTGCGGGCTCGAAATCATTCATCACATTTTCTGCGCTCATATTCAGCCACCAAACTTTGTTGTTGCACATAAAATCACTCCTCGGGAGTTAGGTTTTCTCTTGATTGATGGGATCTCGCCATGTCAGATTTGCCTGAATCATTTTCCAGATCAAATTCTGACTGGTTTCGGCGAGTCTCATCCGTAATCCGTCTGAGATTACCCAAATTTGAACCTTCCGGTGCCGAGCCACGTCCCCCGTCTGTGGGAGTGGGACCGGTTGGTGTTGTAACATTTTCTAAGGTAAAACCCCCAGGTGTTACATTGGTGATTCGTGACCCCGGAGTTGTGACACGCTCAAGACTACGGCCACTTGTAGTCGTAATACGTGCAAAAACACTTAGACCCAGAGGTGCTTTTGTGTTAGTTACACGTGAATCAGGTGCAGGGGTTCCCGTCGGCCCTTCAGGAAGTTTACTCATATCAAACGAACCAAAACACCGACGAAAACTATTGTTGTTCTAACATAAAACACGGACGGCGCCAATGAAGAAACACATATCCAATCCCCGGGTATGGGTCCTGGATCCAATGAGTCCACAGGGTATAGTACGGTAACTACCAACACGATATGAGCAAGACTTCCCGAAGTCCAGTGACCGAAACCTGCAAAATAGACACCGTGAGTCTCGTTACAGGAAGGACAAGAGGGGGGGTCTTCATGTAACCACCCTCCGGCGTGAGAATCAGTAACGTTTATAATGGAGAAAGTACTAAAGTATAAAGGCTAAGTGTACTCAGAATATAGGTGAGTGAATGAATACCTCATACCGTTTGACAAGGTATTTATAGCCGAAGGATGATGGAAGATGGTTGGGGCAGCTGTCCTCTTCTAGAAGATCTTTGGTAACCGCCTGGACACGTCTCTTCTTGTGATAGGTTGGGCTATACGTCTCATGTGCATGAGTATAACAACCTGGACACGTGTCACCAACTGATAGGATGGATCGCGCCCCGGCCATGTGCACGGTTATAACAACCTGGCCAGGTGTCCTTTGTTCATTGGTTAAGATGTCACGTATTCCCCAAGTAAGAATCATGAACCTCATTCTAGAGAGTACTTGAGTGGTGACAGCTGTCCCGCGGGTACTATCTTCCGATTGTTTAGGCGGACATATGTCCTGCCCTGCGGATGACTTTTGAGGATGTCAGGATGCTTCCGCGTGTGCTATGAAGACGTTCCTCCTCACTCGTGATATGCGGGTGATCCATGTGTCCCGCTGGTGGCTAATAAGAGGATTCTCTGTGACCCGCGGGTGGTACTTAAGGGTGTTTGAGTCTTTTTGGTACCTTACCTCTACAGTATATATATATATATATATATATATATATATATATAACATATTTTTAAAGTCATTATTATCCTTACTATCTTTATCAATAATAATATTATTATAAGCTTTATTATCAATTCATTTTTATAAAAAAACCGAACCTTTGATTTAAAACCCGTTTTGTTTCTTTTAATATTGGTTTAGCTATTTAAAAGCCCAATAAAATAATATTATTTTATTTTAAATTATCAATTAAGTACGAGTCTCTATCAATAACAAATTAATCGGTAACCCGAGTAACAATCGAACTTTCTCGTTTATTGTTTCAAATATAATTTCAACTAAAGTTAAAGTTCATTAATATATTTTATTTATTCGTTTTCAATTAGCTTTCAAGTCGGATTCGTTCGTTTCGTTCACAAGCTTTTTATATGTCGATCTTTTATAATTTCACGATTCGTCAATCGAGGTGAGTACTTTCATACCCCTTTTTCCATCTTTCGTTTTGAGGTGACATTTCATACTTATCAACTAAATGTTTTATTTACTTGAATCTTAAACCCACAAACATGATTGTATACCTTACTTAAATAATTGCTTGATTTGGTGTTCTATGCTTACATGCTTATGTGTTTATCTCTTTTGGATGGTGGAACTATAAATCCTAGATCATTTGGCAACCCCTCATGGCAAGGTGTCATTAACGTAATGCAATTAACGATAACTATTAAATCCTAGACTACTTGGCAACCCCTTGTAGCTAGGTGGTGCTAATGTGCTTAGCAATTGTCAATAAAATCCTACACTACTTGGCAACCCCTTGTAGATAGGTGTCGCTAACGTAAAACTATTAGCGATATCTATTTTATCCAAGTTTATAGCTTTTATTTATTGTTTTGTATACAAGTTTTGTGGCTTTTTATTACTATATACTTATATGCTCAAACTTATGAATTGCTCACCAACCTTTGTGTTGACAAACTTTATTTTATGAAATGTTACAGGTTTGACTTTTGTTGACTTGAGGACTTGACGAAAACGTTACAAAGACCATTAGGATATTAGTAAAACGAACAATATAAATGTTACTTGTATTCAACTTGTTTGTGTGAACGAGATGTGTTGTTTATTGATTCTTTGAGATAAAATGAGTTGAATAAATATATTCACTTTAAATAGTGTCTTGTGTATTTGTCCAATCACGTTGCACCCCGGCATGTTCCGCCTTTGGTCGGGGTGTGACAGATCGGTATCAGAGCCACAAGACTATAGAATAGGTGGTTAGACGTAACGACCTAGTATAGTCTTTACTTTAGGGTCTTTATACGTGTTGCCTATACGTGTTTACCCTACTTGATTGTTAAATGCACTTGTTTATTTATATACTTATTTATTTTATCAAATCATAAATATACACATACACACACTTTCATAGTACTCCAAGGTATCCTTACCTAAAAACGCAAAAACTTTAGTTTTTATTGTGTTTTATGGATCACGAGCTTAACTTGGATTCCGTTGTTTCAAATCTCCTTAAAGATTGTCTCATATGAGATGACCACTTTAAGTTGTCGAATGCGAGCGTTCCGGTCGCCTTCCAAATGTTTGGTTTTGAAAATTTAAAAGCCTCGGTGGTACGTGGACCAGTGTTTTGACATCCCGTTGTATCTCGATTTATTGCCTTTATCATTATCGTTATTTGAGTCCAAAACATGAAAAAGACGCGGTGGTACGTGCACATGTTTAGACTCCAACATGGTATTTTTGTAAAAAGGTTTTTAGTGTCGGAATGTCAAGTCATGGTGGTTCATGCACGATTTTTCCGTCTTTAAATCTTAAAACTTTATTTGTACATTTCAATAACTTAAACCATTTTCCCTTTATTTTGTTATAAATTCTTATCACAAGTCTTCATTTATAAAGGTAATTTTATATTGTGAATAATTCTTTTATATCTCGATTTTATGTAGTAAAGTTTTACGCCAATTTTTCTCATTTTGTTTTAACAACGATTTTATTTATATAAATTTCATCCATTGCGACCTCTTCGATAAATATATGTATATATATACATTTTCTATCCATTCACTATGATTTTTAATATGCCATCTATTTTCATTAAGACTATTTATAAACAAAATTCTCATTATATAAATTTCATCATATTAAAAAGATTTCATGACAAATGTTACTTTGAATTTTCAAGTAAATCTTCAATTATATAAACTTTAAATTTTCTTTAAAGTCCTTGTACAAAAAAAAATTTGTATAAAATTTCATTTTTTATAACTATTCCGTTTATTTTGAACGATCATTTCACAATATAAATTATTTAAACTTTTCACGACGTTTTAATTATATTACATAATATCCATGGTACAATTCTCATTACCTAAAATCTATTTTACAACAACTTTCATTATGCATTTTTGCTTCATTATAAATTTTCACCAATAAAACTTGCATCTTATGATACAACTCGCTTTAAATTTCTTATGGTAGTTTTGCTTTGATTTTTCAAGAAAATTCGCAAACTTATAATTTGTAACTTTCTTGAAATCCTCACGCAAAACTTCATAGAAATTTTACTTTAAATACAAAAATCGTTTGCTCGTGATATCTCGATATAAAATGCCGGTCATTTTAACTTACCATAATATTTTTGTTACACGATATTAAGTAACGAACTTGGTAAAAGAAAATTTTCATTTCGCAACTTTGTATTCCCAAAAACGAAATTCATCATGTAATATTGAGACCTCATAACAAATTTTGTCATTCAATTTACGTATTTTAAATTTCCTCATAAGCAAAAAAAAAATTTATTGTAACCTTTATAAAAAAATTTTTGTGTGGTTCACACACTCGGATCTCAAAATATTCTATTTATATAATATATATATATTCATATATATACATTAACTTGTAATTTTAATTATCAAAATTTCCAAGGACATTTCAAACATTATTTAAAAATTATGATATTTTCAATTTAATACCTACTATTAGTCAAAATTTCCCTAAACGCAACCATAAGTTCCCAAACACCTGTATCCCATCTCAGACCACCGCCTCAAATCAAACCATCCTTACACTTCAAAAGTTTTCCCGCACACTCAAATCTTTCCTCAATATGAACGAAACCTAGACACCCAAAAGTATACCCTCACCTACTCAAACCCCATGCAAGTCCAAGATATACAAAAAATCAACCCAACAAAAGGCCCTAACTACCGACACTTCTACACCACGAAAACCTATCAAACTCACCATCCTAATGCTTCAAATACACCGACAAACACACCCACAAAATACCTTGAACATACAATAACCAAAGCTTACCCAAGTATGACTCAAATCCTTCGACCCATGCTATGTCAATTCACCAAACCATATCGCCACACCGTTCACATCCAACCATAGAGTTTGATATCAAAATAGAAACCCAAACACTCCTTACTAAATACATGTATAAACTGAATCCAAACCCAAACTAGTCAAGGTCGACTTACCCAACCCATCAACTTACCCGAACTCAAATAAGCAAGCATCATCCTAATAGCCCAACCACTACTCACACAAATCATCCAAGCTTAACCCACTCAAAAGTCCTAAACTCAACAAACCCCATCCATTTAACTTAAGAAAACTCAACTACCCAAGCCGACCTAAACACTCTCACATACTACTAAAATTTCCAACCCATTCACCGTACGAAGCCTAAGACCCCCCATACACACACGAGCTTCATTTTTCCTAAAAAAAATTTTTTTGTATATATATATATATATACAACTAGTGTACTTATAACAACCTCATGTGTTCAAATAATCATTTTTTAATTATAAACTTTAAATATATATATATATATATATATATATACATATATATATATATTTGTCATGACAACAAAATTCTATTATGAGGAAATTGTTTTTTTTCAAAGAGATTATTAAACGATTATATGCGTGTTTTCAAGGTTTTAAATATTGTCACCTAAAGTGATAAGTCTCTTAAGAACCTTATAAATACGAGGTTTCATTTTGAATGTTGGATGCGGGATTTATTTAGTAACAAATTTCAACTTTCACCACCTTACGTAAACTCAATGACCATGGCTTTACAAATCTTTTGGGGCGCGTTTATGAATATTTTATATTGCAACACAAATTTTTGTTCAACGACGATTTACGCAAACTATTACCTCTCATTATCGCAAGCATCATTTCATAAATATTTTTCATCACAACCGCTTTTTGTATACAAATTCCTTAAACAACTTGGTTTACAATATTCACATTTGGTAATGATTTAAATATTTCTCTAGCTACGCGCTACCGCGATGCCTTGTTATTATATTCATCTTCTTAGAAACAATAAAACGACCTTACTTAAGACTTCATTTCCAGTTTTAGTCTATTACACGTTACGCGATCTACAAATTTCGACATTAAATTCGAGTCTCAAAATTATTGCGATTTTGTTTTCATTTGATGGGATATTTCGATAATAATATTATTCACATGAGATTTCATTGTTGTGTTTTCATTTTCGTGACCAAATGCAAACAATTCAATAACAATTTGTGTAATACTTTCAAAACCTTAATTCGCCAAAATCTCGTTTATCTTTTAAACGATATTTTCATGACTATGTTATTATATTGGAACATTTATGTAAACATTATTCTATGCATTATTCTATATCATTTCATCTAATCTATTAACGGCCTATGTGTGACTGTCTACAAGTTTTGGCGCTATTAGAAACCGTTATTATAATGACGATTATATAAATGGTTTCACAATAGTGGTCGTATTCACGTTTTTATCACATTTCATCGATTGTTTTGGTTGTTAATCAGTACTAATTTATTTATATTGATGCACGTATGCGTCACCCCAAAAGAAACTCACCTCATTCTTGTGATTTCACGCAATCGAAATCCTAATTACTTATAACCTCAAGTTTGTTCACGTATGAAACTCATCGTACGCTATTATTAATTGTAACGTTGTTTACCCCGACCTCATGTACTCACTATTGGGTTTCTCTTTTACACCTATTGGATTTTTCATTTTTCACTCTTTAGATTCTCGTTTCCTTTATTGGATTCTCATCTCCTTCTATCAGAGTTCTCATTATTAAAATTCAACAGATTTATGCACGTTTCTAATGTTTAAGATTTCAAAATAAATATGTCTTCTAAACCACACAATGGGACAAACCATGTGGACCATACGACGATCGAAATAATTATGGGTGCACACTTAATTATCGAAATCCCCGTATGGAAGCCATAGTAAGTACACTTGTGTGCGATAACTCAGGTCCGAGGATGATAGTGGAAAGACGGTATAAATGCGAATTATGATAAGGGCATGGTGGATACGCCGCTGGTACTTCCTATATATAAATGCCTTTATTATGCTTCCCATTTGTAGCGTTTTTCAAATAATGCAAGGATTTGACGTTATTAGTTTGCTTAAAATTTGTTCATGCAATTATCTTACAAAAGACAACATTCGTTAATAATTACCTTTTCTTTAAATTTATTTTAATATCGGGACGAAATTTCCAAAAAGTTGGGAATACTGTGACATTCTTCAAATTCAGATTTCGAATTATAATCGTTTTTGTAAACTTTTAATACGTAAACCCAACTCAACATTTTATAACCTTATTTATTTATTATATAATATTATAATAGACATCGATCATTAATAAACCGATGTTTGTCATGTTATAGTGACGCTAAGAAAAATATAAGGTGTTCAAAACGATTTTTCATAGTGTCGTTATAAGTTTTTACAAACCTTTAAACTCGTTAGAACCATGATCGAAACTTGGAGGGCCATTTATGAAAATATGCATACATATATATACCGTCCAAACCCTAACCCTATCATATTTAACCCACCCACATCATCTTCTTCCTCTCTTGTTTTCCGGCAGCCGCCGCCACAGCCGACGCCACTTCCGGCGAGCCCTACCACACACACACACAACATAGCCGCCACTCCCCGTCTTCCTCTCGACACTTCCAACACCGTATTCCGGCGTCCGGCGACCTCCGGCGAGCACCACCTACCTCCCCCGTTTTCCGACGCACCACCACCACTAACCCCACCTCTTCCCCCTAGCCCAGTAACACCACCGAACCCTCCTCGTTCCCTTCCCTTCGATTTTTCGTTTTTCCGGCGACCGGAATTCCGGCCACCGTGGCCTCACCGCCGTCTCTTTCTCTATCTCTCTAACTCTCTCTCTCTCTCTCTCTCTCTCTCTCTCTCTCTCTCTCCGTCTCTCACCCTTTGTTTTGTTTTTCCGGCGACGCGGTATGAAACACGGTGATGGTGACCCACCACGTCTCCGGCAACCTTTCTCCGACGACTCGTGGACATAATAGGTAAACTAGTTTCGGATTTTGGTTCGTTTTGTTGTCATAATCGAGTTCGCGGTCTTAAATTGTTATCCGAACCGGATTTAGTTTGATCGAGTTGAGTTTTAGTTTTGGTTAAGATGATTTTGGGAAAAATGGTTTTGTCGGCAAACTTAAACAAACGGGTTTGGTTAGTTAAAACGGAATACACCCGGGTTACTAACCACTTAAAATCGGTCTTGGATTTATATATAAAAATAAATATATATAAATGTTATATTATTATTTTAGATTTAATTCATAATATTACTATTATATATTACTATCACTATTATTATTATTATTATTATTATCATTAGATATATATATATATATATATATAATATAAAAGACTTATTTTAATTGTTATTAATATTATTTTATTATTATTATTACTATTGTTATTATTATTAGTATTAGTATTATTGTTAATGTTATTGTTATTATCATTATTATTATAAATATTAAAGTTGTTAATATTATTATTAAAGATTCTATTATCATTATTTATTAAGATCATATTTCTATCATTTATTTATTAACAATAATATTATTATATTTATTTGTGAATTCGTTTAGAACTCGAACCGACATCGAGTAGGATATCATTATTACTATCAATATTTCTTATTAATATTACTATTGTTATCAACAACACTTTAAATTAATACCAAGATTTTTATTCTTTAACTATTATTATTAGTATTATTAATAATAATTATTTGTTATAATTATTATACTATATTAGTATTATTAGAAATAGTTATTGTTATTATTATTATATTATAGATTCATATATGTATATATATATAAAACATATTTTTAAAGTCATTATTATCCTTACTATCTTTATCATTAATAATATTATTATAAGCTTTATTATCAATTCATTTTAAAAAAAAAACCGAACCCTTGATTTAAAACCCGTCTTGTTTCTTTTAATATTGGTTTATCTATTTAAAAGCCCAATAAAATAATATTATTTTATTTTAAATTATCAATTAAGTACGAGTCTCTAATCAATAACAAATTAATCATTAACCCGAGTAACAATCGAACTTTCTCGTTTATTGTTTCAAATATAATTTCAACTAAAGTTAAAGTTCATTAATATATTATATTTATTCGTTTTCAATTAGCTTTCAAGTCGGATTCGGTCGTTTCGCTCACAAGCTTTTTATATGTCGATCTTTTATTATTTCCCGATTCGTCAATCGAGGTGAGTACTTTCATACCCCTTTTTCCATCTTTCGTTTTGGGGTGACATTTCATACTTATCAACTAAATGTTTTATTTACTTGAATCTTAAACCCACAAACGTGATTGTATACCTTACTTAAATAATTGCTCGATTTGGTGTTCTATGCTTACATGCTTATGTGTTTATCGATTTTGGATGGTGGAACTATAAATCCTAGACCATTTGGCAACCCCTCATGGCAAGGTGTCATTAACGTAATGTAATTAACGATAACTATTAAATCCTAGACTACTTGGCAACCCCTTGTAGCTAGGTGGTGCTAATGTGTTTAGCAATTGTCAATAAAATCCTACACTACTTGGCAACCCCTTGTAGATAGGTGTCGCTAACGTAAAACTATTAGCGATATCTATTTTATCCAAGTTTATAGCTTTTATTTATTGTTTTGTATACAAGTTTTTGGCTTTTTATTACTATATACTTATATGCTCAAACTTATGAATTGCTCACAAACCTTTGTGTTGACAAACTTTATTTTATGAAATGTTACAGGTTTGACTTTTGTTGACTTGAGGACTTGACGAAAACGTTACGAAGACCATTAGGATATTAGTAAAACGAACAATATAAATGTTACTTGTATTCAACTTGTTTGTGTGAACGAGATGTGTTGTTTATTGATTCTTTGAAATAAAATGAGTTGAATAAATATTGTCACTTTAAATAGTGTCTTGTGTATTTGTCCAATCACGTTGCACCCTGGCATGTTCCGCCTTTGGTCGGGGTGTGACAAAATATGACTTAGATTGCTAAATGATGAACCAACAAGTTGATTCATTTGATTTATAAAAATAAACTGATAAGATTTTAATGTGAAAACGAGTAGTAAATACTAACCAAGTAACTTTAGTTGATTTGTGTAACCAGAAATTAGGAAAAATGACCACCCCGCTTTCAGTTGTGTAGCAAATTATACTTTAGTTCGGTTTGTTAATTGGAAACCACATAGATGTAGTTTGATAAATAAGTGAAAAAAATGATTATTACAAAACAAGGGGTTCCGGCCGTATTGACCTTTTGATTTATGACCTAGCAAGGAACACGCACTAGGAATTTTTCTTAGTAAAAATCAAGTTATATAATATGAAATCCGTAAACCAAATGCTAGTATATGATTGTGTAAACATAAAAAATGGACAATTGACCATATATTCACCAATAATAACTTTCTTCTTAAAACACACAAATACCACATAAACCCTAATTCTCCAACAAAGATGATGAAACATATAAAGTTTAAATCCAACAAGCACAAATCAAAGTCATAAGATGCAAACATAAACCCCAGACCCTGGTTGATCAAAAGAAAGTTTAGCCTAGCATGCTAACCATAGCTCTTACAATTGATAAAGATGAAATTATAAATTAATGGTGAACCTTCCTGATGAAAAGACCTTGCTTCTTGTTTCTTCTCTTGATTCTTGATGAAAAAGATAATGAAAGATTATTGAAAAAGTTAATCCTCCCCTCCTCAAAATCGCCCCCCATAATCCCTCAATCATGTGGTTACATATCTCCTTAATTATGGCATTAATCTCCATTAAAAACTTGATAAAAAATGATTTTCACGATTTTGAAATTGCAGGGACCGTACCCTATGCCAACAGGGCCGTAGGATATGGTTTAGATGTACAGCAGCGGTAGGGTACGGCTAGGTAGTCGTAGGGTACGCCTAACTCATATTTTCTTTAATATTTTGGCCTTTAAACAAGCTTAAATCCGCTCCTTTGTGTCCTTTATCTACAACACCTACAAATCACAATCACACCATCAAAGTACATATATTTGACATGAAACAAGATAAAACTATGTACTTTTAACTCATGTAATCGTGTGATATTAACCAACCCATCACATCCCCACACTTATATTTTGCTTGTACTCAAGCAAACTCTTATGCAACACATCCACTTCTATCGGTATTGATATCAATTATCGTTACTATCGTTAGTTAAGGTCTAAGGCATGCCTAATTCACAAGGCTGGCACTGTCAAGGTTGACAACCTAACAAACAAATTTAGTAATGTATTTAAAACAATGGAACCGCCAAAACAAGTGTACTTTGTTTCCGGTTAAGACACACATTTTCGCACCCCTCATAATATAATATTTCTCCTCTCGGTTTAATAACTGGACCAACATTATTAACCAACCCATCATAAAGTGAAATTATGGGGTAAGAATGTAAAGTTGGGTGTTAGGGTGAAAAGGGGTTAAATAATGATAAAAAATTAATAGGAAAAAATAGACATAAATGCCTTTTAGTTAACGAGAAAAATAAACGGAGTTAACGATTTCAACGTAATTGGTAAAACTGGGAAACCTCGATGGCCCACATGCACAATATAATTTTTTTAGAAGAAAATCGCATTATTGACCAAACCTCAAGGACGATTTTGATAGTTTACTCATCTTAAATATATATAAACGAAACCTTTAAAAACTCTTTGGTTGCTTCCTACGTTCTCTCAAGCCACCAGATTTTTTTATTTGTAAATGTAGGCTTCTCATGCATTTGACCGGAATTCACGGGTATGGGTATCACCAAACCTAGATAGCCCTTAAACAGTTTATAACATCTCATTTATATCACTACGTGAAAATTGACTTTCGGCCACACGAAAAAAGTGTGGCTGCAGGCCTTTAGCCACACACATTTGGTTCAGGACATATGTGGCCAAAGGTCGCGACACCGTGGGTATGATATGGCCACACAGAGTTTTTAGTGGCCTTATGTGGTAATAAGTGTGGCTAAAGGGTACAGGCATTAGTTGCTGGCCATCAAGAAGCCTCTACAATAAGTGTGGCTAAATGGTAGAAAATGGCCACATGTCAATTTACTATGAGTGACCATTGCATCTATATAGCCACATGAATTTATGTTTCAGCCACATGAATTTTATATTAATGTGGCCAATAGGGTTGTGTTAAGCTTACATTGTGACCTATACCGTGTGAATATAGCAAAGAAATGGCCACTTAAATTTAATAATAGGGTGGCTAATTATATGATATAGACATTAGATATTACATTAAAAGTGGCTAAATATGTTTACTTGCCACTCAAAAACTCCTTTGTTGATTATAGTTTGGCCATTGTCTTACCGTTTGTCACACAAAATGTTTTTCCTAATATAAAGTGTGGCTATTGTAAAACTTTTCGTCACACATAGTGAAGTACTGTGTGGCTAATCATGTCTTATAGACACTGGAGGTTATTGTAAATGTGGCTAAAAATGTGAACTTGCTAGTCAAAAACTCTTTTGTAGTTTGTGGTGTGGCCATTGTCTTACCGTTTGTCACACATAATGCTTTCCTAATTTAATGTGTGGCTATTGTCAAACTTTTCGTCACATATAGTGAGGTACTGTGTGGCTAAAAATATCATATAGACACTGGAGGGTGTTGTCAATGTGGCTAAAAATGTGAACTTGCTAGTCAAAAACTCTTTTGTGGTTTGTGGTGTGGCCATTGTCTTACCGTTTGTCACACATAATGCTTTTCGTAATTTAAAGTGTGGCTATTGTCAAACTTTACGTCACACATAGTGAGGTACTGTGTGGCTAAAAATATCATATAGACACTGGAGGGTGTTGTCGTTGTGGCTAAAAATGTGAACTTACTAGTCAAAAACTCTTTTGTAGTTTGTGGTGTGGCCATTGTCTTACCGTTTGTCACACATAATGCTTTTCCTAATTTAAAGGGTGGCTATTGTCAAACTTTTCGTCACACATAGTGAGGTACTGTGTGGCTAATAATATCATATAGACACTGGAGGTTGTTGTAAATGTGGCTAAAAATGTGAAGTTGCCACTCAAACACTCTTTTGTAGTTTGTGGTGTGGCCATTGTCTTACCGTTTTTCACACATAATGCTTTTCGTAATTTAAAGTGTGGCTATTGTCAAACTTTTCGTCACACATAGTGAGGTACTGTGTGGCTAATAATATCATATAGACACTGGAGGTTGTTGTTAATGTGGCTAAAAATGTGAAGTTGTCATTCAAACACTCTTTTGTAGTTTGTGGTGTGGCCATTGTCTTTACCGTTTGTCACACATAATGCTTTTGTAATATAAAGTGTGGCTATTATCATACTTTTCGTCACACAAAAATGTTTATGTTGTGGCTAATGGTCATTTATAGACTCTAATTTTTGTAATTTCAGGTGTGGCTATTGTCTTACTTTTGGCCACACCTATTTAATGTGTTCTATGAGGCCAAATTGTGTGTAATTAGGCAATATATAATTATTTTTATTTTTTGTGCAGTAATATAAAACAGCTATAAGCAAGCATGACAAAACAAAATTAGAAACAAATTATATTAACAATAATATTCACTTAAGCAAATGTATATGCAAAATATCTTACAAAATACAAAAATAACAACTACCTATATACTAGCTAAGGCGTCAGTTTTCTTGGCACTTCTCCTTGTCTTCTGTTTGGTCACCCGGTCTATCGTCGTGTACTTTTCCTTTGCCTTCTTGCCAGCTCTGTCTGGTTCTTTTGAGGATGGGAGTGGTGGTAGCTGGAACAATAGAATATGAAAAACAAATATGTATAATTAATGTCGTATTTTGTAATTGAATAGAACAAAATAGTATGCATACATACATACCAGTTCGTTTAACTGTTCATGAACTTTTCGGTGGGAAGTTCTTTATGTCCGTTTATCTTTGTTCTATTACGTTAGTTTAGATTATAAACAAACGAACATAAACGAACACAAGTGTTTATTTTTTAAACTAAATGAAAAAGAACATAGATATTTGTTCGGTTAAGATAAAAGGGAACAAACCCTTTGGTCACATAAGATTAAGTGTTCTGGACAAGCAACAAAAGTACCAATTGTGTTGCCAACAGTCGTAATTTCACCTGCCTCACATGGAATAATTGCTTGTTCCTTTATAGCTCCATCAATACTAACTTTATAGCAACCCTCCGGGATTGCTTTTCCATGCAACTGTTGTGGAACCGGTGACCAATAAACTTTACCATTTGCCACCTTGTTACGCTTGTCATACACACACAAAAAAACTTATACACCTATAAACCAGCATGTGAAATTAAGATGGCTTAGTTGAAGTCAATATATAAGTACATACCATGTTGGTGGGAAATTAACAATGTTTCGCGCAGTACATACCTTTATTTCAGCAGGTGGGGAAGCTTCATCCGTAGATACATTAACTTTTCTTTTACTGCTTCTCCGTTTTACCTAAAAACCATTCAATGAATCAATCAAAAATTAAAGGAAACACTGAAATTGCAAAATACTTACTGATGGTTTTTTCGAGCCGTTACTATCCAGAGTGTGGTGTAGTTGTGTTGATGCTTGATCAACATTGTTCTCTACAGGCTTCATTGGTAATATAACAGAAATTGGAATTGTTAGACTTATTAGGTTATAAAATATAAAAACTGAAACTGCCAAATACTTACTGATTTCGCGCTATGGGGATCGACTACCGTTTGGTCAACACATTTTTCCACAGACTTGGTCTGCAATTCGGTAAATAGAAAATGAGCACACTCACATTCGAAACGAATTATAAAAAGTAATGAAATTGTCAAATACTTACTGATGTCGCGATATGGGGAGCGGGGTACCGTTTGGTCAACACTTTTTTCCAAAGACTTGGCCTGCAATTCGGTAATAGAAAATGAGCACACTCACATTGGAAACGAATTATAAAAAGTACTGAAATTGTCAAATACTTACTGATGTCGCGACATGGGGAGCGGGTACCGTTTCGACAACTATTTTATCCGCAGAGTTGGGATACAATTAACTTATGCAAAATCAGCACAGTCAGATGGAAAGTTAACTATTAAAAAAAATCAATCAAACTGTTAAATGCTTACCTGAGAAGCGGATTCTTGTTGCACAGCCTCACATGAGGTTAAGATGTTTCCCACAGAACCGGCCTACAAATCAATTTATTAGGTTATGGAAAATGAAAAATCACATGAAAAGTTGTAAAAAACAAAGAAACTATCAGATACTTACTGGTGCTGGCATTTTATTTTGCGCCACAGCACTAGTACTTTGGTTAGAACCAACCTGGTTGGGAACAAGATTTACCTACGAATTGTGACAAAAACAGTGCCAATTATGTACGTCGAATTCATTAATTAATATGTAGCATACGTCACTTACTTGACTTGCCGACATTTGCGGCAACAATCCTTCGAGATGTCTGAACCTAGCCTCAAATGCTAACCGTTCCTTCTCACGGCTTGCTACCATAGCATTCATGGATTCAAGTAGAGTCGTCAACCTGTTCACCACTTCATCTCTCTGCACCGCCTCATACTCAAGTTGGGCAATCCGTTTCTTAAACGAGCCTTTTACCCGACTCACACCCCAATATTTACCTATTGTCAATCCGTACCCAATCCCTTTTTAAATCCCACCTTTCTCTTTGCCAAGCACTAAGGTGACGGCCTCTGTTCACGGTTCAAGTTCCAGGGCTCCGGAGGCGATCTGCTCCTCATGAGCCTGCAAGAAAACAAATATTCTAATACACTTGTAACACGCTTATGTATCCACATCAAGTGTTGAGACAAGTTATCAGACTCAAGTTTTTTTTTACACCAATGTAAGGCAATGAATTGACTTTAACATGATTTAAAAAGTTTAATACTAAAACATACTAATTTGGTTGCCACGCCTTCGACAACAGCATTCTTGTATTCACCATCTTTGTCCTCCCTTCCTTTCATCCACATTAATGCACGGCTGGGGATCTCATCCGGTTTAATTTCCTTCTTTTTGACCTTGTAAATTATTCAAGAGAAAGCAGCTGATGGTCATGCGTTACACATAACCAACAAATCATTGAACTAGAGAGAAAGCAGCTGACGGTGATTACCAGTTTCTCTCGAAGGTAGGTTTAACCCCCTCGTCCCATGTGATGATCAAAAACATTCCTTGCTCGAGCTCCCTTTGATGAAGCCGATTTTTTCTTCAACCACACATTATAATCATTTCATTATATTTAAACAAAAAACATAAACCATATATATTCGATCAATCTACGTTTGAAGAGTAGAGGATTTATACCTGAAACTTCTCTGATTGTGTGTACTCAACGAAGCGATCCCAGTCTTCTTGCCTGATCATCGTCCTGTGTCCCTTGGGTATCGCCTTCAGCTTCAGAGGTTTACCGGTGTTCGGCATAATGAATTTGGCATACATTTTTCTTCTGAAATCCCGAAGAAGGTGTCCGAGCCGATTCATCACAGAAGGCCTGCGACAAGCCTCAATCTCAAAATATTTATGCATAATATAATACAGTAAAGGTAAATTACATCTCAAAATATAAAATGCACAAATAAAAATAAAGAATAACCGTTATTTGTTCCCACGGTTTAGCTCTAAGCCCCTTTGTGACCTCCCTCTAACTTAAATGTCTCAAGCCAACTATTTCCCTTACAACATCCCCTAAAAAACTTGCAAACTTTGATCTGTTTTGGCCAGTGAACCTACCCAGATTATCAAACTCCACTGCCAGTTTGACACCACTAGAGTTTGCATATTGGGTACACAGCTTAGGTAACCTCGTCAACCCCCTTGTAGGTTTTTTCGTAGCAGCAAAACTGTTGATGGGTTCGATAACCATCGTCCCTATATCATCGTCTGCTTGACCGTCGTCGTCGTTGGCTTCCTCGCTGGAGTAGCCTTCAGTGTCGTCTGATTGAGCATCGCCGTCGTCGTTGGCTTCCTCATCGGAGTATAAAACATGTTCTTCTTCGATTCTTTCATCTATAAGCTTCATCTTCGATTGTTTTTAATAATTCGGCTGATTTGTGGAGTGGTAAATTTTTAATAATTTGGAGTGTAATTTGATTTTTGGAGTGTTAAATGTAATTTGGAGTTTTTGAATATTTGGAGCCAATATTTTGGAGCTTTTTGCCTCCCTTTTAATTAAGAACCAATAGATTATTGGAAGAGAACTTGTGGCTGAAAATAGGCACGTTGCTAGAAGATGGTTGGATAAGCGTGTATTTCGTATTAGGATATTTATATATGTTTATGTACATTAGCGTGTTACAAGCGTAATAGTGTTTTTTAACAAAGTGTTTTTTGTTTTATTTTTATATTTAACCATAATTACCATTCATTAAAAGTTTTCATACAACAGGCACCATTACAATACATTCCATGAAACAAAATAAGAGTGAATAACAAAATAGATGATACAAGAAACTATAAAATTAAAGCATTTAATAGCTAACCAACCAACATTCAACACAATAAACTAAAAAGTGTATTAATACAACCATACATATACAAATAACCAACCAAATCACAAATGTTTCATAATTCACCAAACACATTACCAAATATTTCCCAAATGTTTCAAACATCACCAAATCACTAATCAACTTTTGAAACTAACAAAGTAGCTTCATTGAAGTCATATTCAAATCTGCACTTATCACCAATCTGTATTTCATTTTCCACCTTGAAATTTTTCCATTTTGGTAACCTATATCTGAATTTCAGGTCCGACAGTTCACCATGAAGTCTCATTTTTTTACGACCTTCGGGATTGACCAAAGTGATTAGCATTCCATCATAGGCATCAATCTTGGTGGCAATGTGACGAGGGAGACGCTGTGAAAAGCAAATTTCATATATACTTGTAAATAAAAATGAAATTTAAAAATTCAATTTACCAATTTCTTGGTGACGTTCATGTGGAAGACGATTTTAGAGTCATCATCTTGCTCATCAAGATGAATTGGGTTTTGGGAGGAACTACCTTGATTGCTTAATTGATAGTTGAAACAGCTGATTTGGACAGGAAGGATAAATTCTATGCCATCTTCATGAAAGACATTAATATGAAATGTCTTATCTGATATGATTTCAAACACAACAAACGATCCACCTTTCAAGTTGGTTTGTTTAAAAACCTCAATCCATCCATCCTCTAGCCTACAACCCATTCCATCCCAAAGACATGAAACTCTAAACATATATCTATCTGGAGCAATAAGCTCGAAAAGCGAATTCATGTAATTGTCACCAAATTCTTGAATCACGTACCACTCATGGAAATCGTATTAAACATGTTAATTAAAAGACATTTGAATTTGGAAACAATCATTAAAAACAGAAATTAAAACTTACCAAGTAATGGACGTGTCGGTTTCTGACTGGAATACATATCACAGTACCGGATTGATCATTTACGTTTCTTTTGAAAGTAAACATATTCAACATAGATCTTGATTTAAGCTCAAAAACAACATATGTTCCAGCTTATATACAACATTCTCTGATTAATTCAGTCCAACCGGTTCCAAAATTAATGTCATCAAGTACTTTGATTATAATAACAGAAAACGTTCTACCACTTTGATCGTAAATCAAACAACAGCCGGTATTCGATTTCATGTCAGCAAACATTGGTTGAACAGCTTTAGGAATGAGCTATAAGTAACACAAAAAATGTTCTTAGAATGTATATGTTGCAAAACTGTAAAATGTTTCATAAAAAAAATTAACCAGATAACATTAACATACCATCCTACTCATGGAATCGCTGTCGATATCTACCAGGAACTTAACTCCATTAATGAGACGTGGCATTTTTATGTTGTTACCAGGATAAGCGATGTCTACGAATTATAGTAAAGCGAAGTAGAAGTCGATTTAGGGTTTTGAAGTTAAAAGGGTTTTGAATTTTGGTTTTATTTATTTCTACACATTTAATTATATATATTTTTTGGTTTTTGTTTTATAACTTTTTAAAAATAGTA
Organism: Bidens hawaiensis; assembly: GCF_021521415.1. Classification (NCBI taxonomy): domain Eukaryota; kingdom Viridiplantae; phylum Streptophyta; class Magnoliopsida; order Asterales; family Asteraceae; genus Bidens; species Bidens hawaiensis. Next base: position 73,213 of record NW_027496355.1, on the reverse strand, counting down.
TAAAACATTTACTTTTAGTTTTTTTTACTAACATTCCGGTATTAAATTTCGTTAAAAGTTGAGTTTGTTTAATAAATCGTATTTTTTAAATAAATTTAAAATTTTATCCATTATTGAAGTATTATCTTAACCGTTAGTAAGATTTTCTGGATAAGATTTACAACTTCGTAATAGAAAGGCTCATAACATTCTAGTGTTATCATTATCATATGTAGTTTTGTATCATTATCATCTTCTAGGTTATCATCATCACCATATGTGTTATGATGATGATCAACATCATAAAGTTATCATCGTTATCATGTATTATAGTAGTTATCATCATCATAATCATCGATCACCGTCACCATGAAACGGCATCATCATCAGACGTGCGGGTAATCAACGTAGTCATTGTATAGGCTATCGTAGTCGGCGTTGATCATACGGGTAACATATATCTCGCTATCAGTGTCGTCATCATCGTCACACATCTCCATCATCATCATCAGCATCATAATCATCATCCGATTTCCATGTACGGGATGTAGTCAGCATCGTATGGGTTATCGTAAACAAAATGCCCAATATTAGCGATCACTGTCGGCACCATCTTATGAATTGCTGTCGTCATCAAACGACATCATCAGTCGTACATGCTACCATCAGTATGGCCATCGTATACGTTATCATGGTCGTCGTCGATCATACGGGTTACATATCATTAAACATCGGTGTCACCATCATCATCAACATATATATATGTGTGTGTGTGTGCGCGCGCGCGCGCCTGTGTGGCGTATTGTCATATAGGTACATATAATTGGTCCTCGTCATATATATGTGTGATCATCATCATAGACGTCATGCTCGTCGTACGAGCTACAGTCGCCATTGTATGGGTTGGCGTAAGCAAACCGTATATATAGGTTAGCAGCATCAATATGATAACCACCACCAACCCAGGTAGTTATATTAGCATCGTCTCGTCATAATTGGGCCAATCATCATGGTTATCATACGGGATAGCACCGTCATTGTCTCATGTATTACATATCCGTAATCATACTACACACCACCTACTGCCACCATCCACCGCCCACATTCGCCACATCGACCCCCAGCACCAACCACTAACCACACTCCACCACCACCCACCACACCACCACCACCCACTAATATTATATATAAATATATATACATTTATTTATACCAATCCACCACCACCACCCACTACCCACCACCACCACCCACCCACCCACCACCACCACCGACCTCCGCCACCACCACCCACTGCCCACCACCACCACCCAACACCACACATCCGCCACCACGAAGCACCGCACCTCCGCCACCGTCCACCACCATCATGACCACCTGAACCCACCACCACCCACTAATATTATATATATATATATATTGCTACTATACAATACTAACCGTATGATTAAAATTTAAAAGAACGCGCCTTGTTTAAAAAGGGTCAAATAATTAACCTCGTAAGTCACTCATCTACTTCTGGAACGGCGATAAGTATTCCCAAAATTCAACCTCGTAAGTCAAAATTCCTAAAAACCGTAGACGATTCGTTTCTACTGTGAAGCACAAGCACAAGCACAAGCTCGAGTGGTTTAATTATTCTGGAACGGAACCAAAATGAAGAACCCTAACTCATCTACTTCTGGAACGGAACCAAGGACGAAGCAAAAGCATGATAGGTCTCAGAATGAAGATGGAACATGTGTTACTTTATGATTATTTTAGCGTTTTAGGTTTACTTAATCTTAAAATGTAAGAATTTGTTTGAATCTTCTTATGTATTAATGTGTTTGATAAGCGTGTTGTTATTGTAATACATATCCTTGTTTTTTTAAATCTATGTATAATATTAAAGCATGTTATATGCGTATGATTAGCGTGTTATGGCTTTGGTATGAGAATTTATCATTGTGATGTTTTATAAGAGTTTTCTGTTTCCTTGTGATTCGTGTTGTTAACCCCTACCCCCGTGTTTTATTGTATGTATGTGATTCAGTTGTCGAAAAAACAAGACTGATAAAAGGAAGACTAAAAAAGTTGCTCCGATGGGGAAAACAAAACATGTTGTTGAAGCAGACTCTTTTTCAGACCTTGACACAAAAATCGACAGGTTGTTGTCAAAGCGGAAACAGGTGGAACGCAACACCTATGGCCTGGACTTTCAGCGTCCGAAAAAGAGAGCCATTAAAGAAAAGAAGCCAGCCGAGCGGGGACAACCTTTTGTTGAATTTGTAGATAAAAAATTGATGAATAGGTGTGCACCTACTAATATTGTTGATGCAGTGAAGGCAATGACCATTGCCCAAAAAACTTGTGTAGAAAAAATGGGTTTCGGGTCAATGTTAAGACTTCAAGTAACCCAAACTCCAACAACTTTGGGATATTGGTTGCTCATGAACTATAATAACTGTTTAAATGAATTGAACAATGGGAGCGGTGTTATTAAGATAACACCACAAAAAGTACATCAAGTGTTGGGATACCAATGGGTAAGATTCCTGTTTTAGGCAAGAGTAAACCAAGATTGGGGGAAGATGTTACTACAGATTTGTTCAAAAATCAATTCCCGACAAATGCAAGAATAAGTATAAAGCATGTGAAAGACAAACTGGTCACGGATCAAGGAGTTGGTGAACTGTTTAAGATTAATTTCCTTGTGTTGGTCAAAACCTGTATAGGATTGTGACAAAATCAACAACAGTCAATCAACGATTCATCGCCGCAATTGATAAATATTTATTGAACTCTCATCAATCTCAATCCTACCAAACAGCTTCACTAATCTCAGGTGAGTACCAAATATTTTTGCTTTTAGTCAGTTACATTTATTGGCGTTAATTAGTATATATATATATATATATATATATATATATCGTTGATGACACAGTTAATAAAAAAATTCTTGTAAGATGGATAAGTTTTGGATGTCAGTAGGCGACAGGTGCAGTAAAGCATATAGAGATGGTGTTAAAGCATTTCTACATTTTGCAGTTCGTAATTGCAATGAGACATCACCACCAACTTATGTTTCATGTCCATGTGTTCGGTGTGTGAACCACGTATCTCTTAGTGTAGACGAGGTAGAACATCACTTGTACAGGTTTGGAATTGATAAGAATTATACTACTTGGATAAAACATGGAGAAGCCGACACCAACATTCCAACTAATTATGTTAATAATAATGGGTTTGCCTGCACCTGCATTCCAACTAATTATGATAATAATACTGGGTTTGTTGACACCAACATTCCAACAGATGCCTGTGAAACTGTAGATATGGTAAATGCTACAAAAGATAATTTCAAAGGCGACAAGAAGTATCAACAGTTTCTACAACTACTTGTTGACGCTGATAAGCCCCTATATAAAGGATGTCTTGACTTCACCAAGTTGTCTGCATTAGTACAACTACTCAACTTGAAGAGAAAGCACGGGGTATCTCATAAGTTCGTTGATGAACTTCTGAAATTGTTGAAAAAGATGCTACCTGCAGATAACGAAATGGTAAATAATATGTATGAGGGCAAAAGGATGATGAAGGCAATGGGCTCAGGATACGAAAAGATACATGTGTGTATCAATGAATGCATTATTTACTATAAGGATTACAAGGATTTGGAAGCATGTCCAGTTTGTAACAAGTCAAGGTGGAAGGTGGATGAGAAGACTAACAAAACTTACATAAATACGCACGCTAAGGTACTGTGGTACTTTCCCATTATTCCACGATTCAAGCGCCTCTTTCAATCAAAGACCACAGCAGAGAATTTAACAATGCATGCCACGAGTACCAATAAACTCGGTGTTTTACGCCACCCATCAGATTCACCAGCATGGAAAGCCATAGATGACAGGTATTCCGATACCATCGGAAGCGATTCAAGAAATCTTCGTCTAGGGATTTGCACTGATGGGGTCGATGTACATAGAGGCAACAGAAACCACAGTGTCTGGCCTGTTTTAGCGGTCATTTACAACCTTCCACCTTGGATGTGTATGAAAAGAAAATTCATCATGCTTTCCTTATTAATATCCGGAGTGCCAGGAAACAATATTGATGTGTTTTTACAGCCTTTAATTGACGATCTAGCATATTTATTTGAGGTCAGGGAGCCAACATATGATGCATATAAACAAGAAATGTTTACACTACGTGCAGTTTTTTTATGGACGATTAATGATTACCCTGCTCTTGGTACACTATGTGGTTGCCCTTACAGTGGATTCAAAGGTTGTGTGGTGTGTCGGGGCGACACTCAGTGTGTTTGACTTTATCACACAAAGAAGCAGAGTTATGCTGCCCACATAAGGTATTTATCACATGACCACCCTTTCAGAAAACATACAAAGACGTTCAACGGAAAAGAGGAGATGAGAACCGCTAAAGAGCCTATGACAGGGGAAGAGATATACGAGGTCAAAAACATTAACAATGAATGGGGAAAGGGATCTGAATCCCTAAGTGGGAGTAAGAGAAAAAGGGATAACACAACGCCACAGCCATATTGGAAGAAGTTCAACATATGGTACCAACAGCTCAGCTATTGGAAGTATTTACCTGTCCAACATTGTATTGATTTGATGCATGTTGAAAAGAATGTGGCAGAAAGTATTGTCAGGACGTTGCTGAACATTCCCAGTATGACAAAAGACGAATTGGCATCTAGAAAGGATTTGGAGTATTTAGGGATTAAAAAGGAGTTGCAACCGAAAGCAAAAGACAACAATACAGAATTGCCTGCAGCATGCTTCACATTATCAGCGCAAGAAAAAGACATGTTTCTTGAAACACTGTATTAACTGAAGGCTCCACTAGGGTATTGTTCTAACTTCTCTAGTTTGGTGAATCTTTAAGAAAGGAAGCTACAAGGCCTTAAATCACATGATTATCACATGCTTATGCAACAGTTTCTGCCCCTTGCAATACGGTCCATCATGCCAGAACCAATGAGAAATGCTATAATCAGGCTTTGTTTTTTTTTCAAGTCAATTTGTAGCAAATAAATCATTGTAGAAGAGTTTGATAAGATGCAGGAAGAGCAAATAGTTACACTGTGCCTTCTGTAGAAGTACTTTCCGCCATAATTTTTTGATGTCATGGTTCACTTAACCGTCCACCTTGTAAGAGAGATAAAATTATGTGGGTCACCAAGCTTTCGTTGGATGTATCCCTTTGAAAGGTGTATGAAGGTTATCAAAGGGCATGTGCGAAACAAAACTTATCTAGAAGGGTGCACTGCTGAGGAGAACATTGCGGAAGAAACAATCGAGTTTCTGAGCGAATACCAAAAAAACATCAAGAGTACTGTTGGTATTCCACATGATAAGCATGATGATAATGGGGAGACAATTCCTGTCACAGGCGTTAAATCAGTTGAAGTTTCTCCTGATCTTTTCAAGAGAGCACATTTCTATGTGCTGCAGAATACGCCTGAAATAGCGTCGTATATCGAGTAAGTATTACTAACATATATACTCTAAATTATATATATATATATAAAAAAATATATATAGGGTGCAGTTACTGTACGCTAATGCCTTAACGTACGGTAGTTATGCGAGACGTTCAAAGGAAAAAAAACAAAGCTAAAAACCTAAAACGCTCACCAAACGCACCCAAAATTAATATACACACACACACATATATATATGTATGTGTGTGTGTGTGTATATATATATATATATTAATTCACAATATATTATACTCTTACTTGCAGACAACACAAGACCTCTTTGAAAAACCAAATGCCTTGTAAACGACAAGAATTGCTGGAGAAGGAGCATACTTTAAAGTTTGGTGACTGGTTACGCGACAAGGTAGATCAATTTATTAAGTCTTCTATAATTTTTAAAATTCTTTTATAGTTTCTGCAATGTAGGTGAAGAATCTAATCCTTGTAATGAAATTCAGGTTGAAAGAGAGCTAGCGGGCTCCCCAGGTTCTGTCTCGGAAACCGTAAAGTGGATTGCACATAAAGCACACCGCAACGTTTACAAATTCGACTCGTATGACATCAACGGTTTTGAATTTCGTACAAAATCTCATGATGGTAGAGTTTACCAGAACGGCGGGGTTGGTGTAGAGGTGGATGACATGCACATCAAAAAAGACGTGGTGACGTATGGACAAAACTTTTATTTTGGGGTTTTGCAAGAGATACGGGTCCTAGATTATCATACTAAAAGAATTCCGGTCTTCATGTGCCAATGGGTTGACCGTAAACATGTCAAACATGATATTCTTGGTTACACGTCGGTCGACCTAAACAAATTTGGCCACAAGGATGATCCGTTCATATTGGCCTCGCAAGCACGCCATGTGTTTTATGTTCAAGATCAGCTGGATAGAAAAAAGCATGTTGTCCTCATGACTTCACCCAAGAATTATAGGCATTCGTATGACGAGGTCAATGAGGAATTTAGTACGATAACTTTCCCTCATGAGGGTAATACATTGCCACTTGTACAACCAAATCAACTGCTTCATAATGAGTCCCCGGATGATTACTGGAGGCCCGGGAAAAAGCCTACAACTATTCGTAATGGAGATTGACACTGATGTCGGGGTTGTCGACCCAGCAGTTGTGTTCGTTCGGCTAGTTAGATGTAAATAATGTTTAAATATAGTTGTGATACATGATATCACCATTCTTTACTTTGTACTTATTAATTCAAACTAAAGAAATATTGGTTGTTTTTAATACTATTACTACTTATACGTACAAGCCAGTTTGTTGAATTCATTTCATCTTCTGGCTATTTTGGTCAATTGGTGTCAAGTTCAAACATACATCATGTTACATCGATAAAAGTCACAATTTATTTGTAGTGTACCATAGTAAGATCAATAAAGTCATTACACTCATAACTGACTCGTGCTATATCAAAGTTACATTAATACAAAGAAATCCGAAAAATGCATCATGTTGTCTAGGGTGTTCGGTGACAGTCATCATTTCTCATCTGATGGTTTTGTTTCTTGCACAACCTCTATTTGGTTATGTTTCAACATACTTTTCAACAGCTCGTTTCCTGCAAAACATTATCAACTTATTTTATAAAAAATGACCATTATGCCCTTCTTTTTACTAACCTGCATACCAAAATTGTACCCTCCAGACTTTGAAAATTAAAATTCAGTTTTGAAAAACCGCTTCCAAACTCAATGCCATCACAAGTAACCTTAGATTTAATATTTGGTGATGGCATTGAGTTTTGGAAAGGATTTTATCGAAATCTAAGATCTTTGGGAAGTTTAAGATCTGTGGAAACCTTAGATTTTTCTGCTTGGCCAAGTTTGAAATTCACATAACATATATAAAAGTGTAATAAATTTCAGTCACCAGTTTTATTGCAGTCCTTAAAGTCTCTGTTGTTATATAGTTGGTTGTTGAGTGTATAACACACTATAACTGCATACTAATTACTACCTATCAAAATGGTTTCCACACGCTTTGGAAACGCACAGAAGCTAATTAATTTTGGAAATTAATTACATTTATACCTATTACCTGTCCAAAATCTTGGAAATACATTTATGTAATGATAGCCTACATTCAAGTTAATTAAAATAAAAAAAAACTAGTATATCACACGCTTTGTACGCTTTAAATACCTGTTAGGATTTTTGGAAATATATTTATCTAATAATAGCCTACATTCAAGTTAATTAAAATAAAAAAACTAGTATATCTTACTAGATACGCTACAAATCAACTGAACTACAATAAATTACTGTCTCAACTACCCAAAATTAAATTTTAGGTCTATTTTGTTATTCACTCACACTAACATCTATGTTAAAGTTAATTATAAAAAATCAACATCAAATACGCTTCAAATACGCAACCAAAATATAATAATAACATGTACAGTTAATAATAACATTTACAATAATAACATTCACATAACATATTAATACCAAAATATAATAACATTTACAATAATAACATTTACATTAATATAGAAAACCAAATTACATAAAACTAACTCCTAGCATCCGATTCCATATCGGAATCTACATCTGATTCTGGAGTCCTGCCATCAGATTCCGTATCCGAATCTACATCCGGATTCTCTTCTGGAGTATGAGAGGGCATGATCCTCTCGTACATGCCATCCAAGGCGTAGGTGGAGTCCTTAAGCCTATGGAGGCTAAGGTTCACATGAGTATGGAATGCCCCATAAACGGACACCGCCTTGAAGTGCTCAAAGTCGTTCAACTCGATGTACGCCACCTCGTTTCCCGGCACTACCATTTCAATGCTGAAATAATCAGCAGTCGTGTACCCAAGCCACCTAACCATTCGGTTAAGTTGTTGGTACGTGAAGGTGTGAGGGTGGACATAGTCCACAAACCTCACCCTTTGATTCCTCCGGACGGTGCCGGAAAAAAAGTGGAATCGTATGGTGAAAAATGTGGGGTCGTAATAGATGGGGGCATGAGCACCCGGTGCACGTTCGAGCCATGTTGAAGCCATTATCGGAAATTATAATCGGAAGAAAGGTGGATTGTGATTGTGATTGTGGATTGTGATTATGGATTGTGATTGTGACTGGTATTTAAACACCATCGGAACCCGGTGGTACATCTTCCTGACAATTTGAAATTGGCGGCACAAGAAACTGTAAAGGCAATGATAACGTCGCCACTCGTCAAATCAACGTGTGGCCATTAATGACGTTTGGACACGCTTAAAAATATTTTAGTGTGACCATTTATCACTTATAGCCACACATAATAAGTGTATCCGTGACAATAAAAAACTTAGAAAAAATAAAACTAAGATATTCTTTGGTCACACTACCTCGTATAAGTGGCCATTAATTAGATTTGGACACACTTAAAAATACTTAAGTGTGACAATTTCTCACTTATAGCTACACATAATAAGTGTATCCGTGACAATAAAAAACTTATAAAAAACAAAACTAAGATACTCTTTGGTCACACAATCTCGTATAAGTGGCCATTAATTACATTTTGACACACTTAAAAATATTTTAGTGTGACAATTTATCATTTATAGCCACACATAATAAGTGTATCCGTGACGATAAAAAACTTATAAAAAGCAAAACTAAGATACTCTTTGGTCACACAACCTCGTATAAGTGGCCATTAATAACATTTGGACACACTTAAAAATATTTAAGTGTGACCATTTATAACTTATAGCCACACATAACAAGTGTATCCATGACAATAAAAAACTTATGAAAAATAAAAGTAAACTACTCTTTGGTCACACAACCTCGTGTAAGTGGCCATATATTTTAAGCGTTTTAGCCACATTACTAATAAATACAATGGTTGTTCGTCATATTTCGCCACTTTATTAAAAATGTGGCTAGAAAATGTGACATTAGGTCACACAACGTAATATAAGTGGCTATATCTTTTACCTTTTAAACACATCTCTTATCAATACAGTAGCCGTTTGTCAAATTTGGCCACACTATTAAAACATGTGGCTAGTTAAATGTCATAGTTTGTGACTAATGCATGTTTTTTTGGTCACATGTATCAAAGATCAAACAAACTATGACTGTAGGTCACATTTCGCCACACGTTTTTATAATGTGGCTAGTTTTTGTCACAGTTTTTTTCAAAGTGTGGCGAAAAGTACCTGAGTAGGTATAGAATGGTCACGTGCAGAATAATATGTGTGGCCAAAACATTCTGGAAGGTTTTCAAACATGGTCAAAGACCTTTTAGCCACACATTTAAGCCGAAGTGTGGCAAATCGCCCATACCACATGTGTGGCCAAAGGTTGATATTCACGTAGTGTTTGAGAAACCTTTTAATCATCAATCATTAACTTCCTTACAATAAATATAATAAAATCCAAATATATGTGTGTGTGTGTGTGTGTATATATATTACAAACGAATAATGTAAAACAATCCCGTAATACGGGGGATAAAAACTTGTATATATGCAAACGTAACCTTTAAAAGCCTTCTGGTTGCTTCTCACATATTTTCAAGCCACCAGATTTCTTTATTTGTAAATGGAGACTTCTCATGCATTTGACCTGAATTCACTGGTATGGGTCTCTCTAAACCCATATAGCACTTAAATGGGTTATAACATCTTGTTATATTTAAAATTAATCTTACCAAATATTTGATACCAAAATCCTATTAAATAGGGATATACTAAAAATTAATATATGAATTTTTTAAAATAGATATGATTTATAATTAAGAAACAATTTTATAGTAAAAAGATAAACGGTTCATGAGCCTCACCAAACCCAAATAGCTTTTAAACGGATTATAACATTTCATTTATTTGTGAACCCTTTTATCATCAAACCTTATGTGTATTATTAACTTACTTACAATAAATAAAATTGAAATTAAAAAAATATATAAATATTAGAAACAAAAAGCGTAAAACAACTCCCGTAATAAGAGTGATAAAAGCTAGTATACGAATATATCTTTGAGTTTGTGTCTTTAAACCTCATCAATTCACTCCTGTTACACCCACAAACTTATGATATTTAACGGAGAAATTTTAATTTCTTTAAAAGACACATTTATCAATTTATTATAACTAGTTAATGTGGTTAGCGAATATTGCACGTTTGATTTTTAAACTTAACTATTACAAACTTGATTCTGATAGTTGTAAACTTATTACTAAGGTGGTCTAGATGTACAAAAATTATAACTATGATGGTCCTTACCTGTATATGCCATTAAATTCTTCAGTTTAGTGTCTGAAAAATAAGCAAATACCAAACCGTATCCTACGATACATACCATCCATTGTGTCAACAAATACTTCACATGGCATGGGACACTCTATCTACATATTACCAGCAATGAACGTTCCTGCATCCCCCACAGACTCAACCTTTGCCGTTAGATGATTGGAAACTGGTCCCTCTAAAGTATGAAGGCTGAATCGGGTGGGCAGGGGGGAAACACGCCTGTGTGGATCTTACAGGAGTGCCTCCTCTTGTTGGGCTCAGGGACCGTGGGTTTGTTGTGGGTCAGGCTGCGTTGAAGGCTGAATCGGGCAAAGTTGTTAAACACGAGAAAGCTTGTTTAGATAATCAACATGTCTTTCTACCATTTGCCTTTGATACATTTGGTTTTCTGGCTCCAGAGGCTATGAAATTTTTTAGTAGGGTTCAGCGCGTCGTACACGGAACCTCTTCAGCTTCTAGGTCCCAAAGCTTCGTTTTTAGCAGGATTGGCTTTGCTGTTCAAAAGGGGGTTGCGGCGCAGCTTGTTGCCCGTTTGCCTGCCACTTTATTGTAATCGTTTTATAGTAAATTATATAAAACTTTTAAAGTATGAGTTCCATATGGGTGGCTGAACTTGTCTAACTCTTGTCCCCTAAATGTAACAGCACTTACCTGAAAGCTGCGGCCAATGCTACCGACAGTCTTACCTTGCCTTTGTCCTTCATTTAGACACTTTTCAACTTTTCTTTCCTCCACTCGATTTCATTTACAAATATATATATAGAATCATTTTATCCATACCATCTAATCTTGCTGTTTCAACTTTTCTTTTTCAGTTTTGAGATAAATGGTTAGGTATGTATAATGTATTTATCAACGCTTTTAATCATTATAAAGTGCAATAAAAAATTGATTTAAAACTTTTAAATCACTACAGCTGTCTTGTTCAGCCTAACTTTGTTTCCTTTTTTTTTTTTTCTTTTTGCTTTTGAAATGGTACTTACTGATCTACTAACACTAGGGCTGGCCTAGACCCAAGTCTTGGCTCAACAACCGTTTAGGGCATGGCTTCAGTCCGTGGCATACATAATCAAGGGTTTAGTTAGGTTTGTTTATGTTTAATTGAGCAAAATAAAAAACTAAAAATTGGCATAGTAACAAATGAAATTAGGCAAAGATAACTGTAAAATGACCTAGTTTAGTATATTAATGTTTTCCAAGACAACAGAGCCAAAATTGTGGGGAGGGTAAAGAGCATCAAACGCAAAGTGCGGGAAAAAACCAAAGAAAAAATGCCTAATAATAAGTGAAGCTTGGCCAAATTTTTTATATATATGATCCATTGTTTATACTAGTCTTGAGTATTCAAAACCTTGGAGACGGTGCTGGTTAACACTGAAGTAGATATATGATGAACAACTTTAGTAAATTCTCAATTTCTAATTTTTCTTAGTTTGTTTAAATATATCTAGCATGAAAAATATTTTATTAGTTTATAAAAAAATTGCACTTTTATTAGTGTTACAAGTATTTAATAGCAACCTAAAAAATAAAACAGATATCTAACCTCCCTACCCCACCACAAACATAAAGAAGCATCCACCCAACCTACCTTCTTGAGTTCTTGTTATGTATTGCATTCACACATTCATATACATTATATATACACATCATTTGGTTTTGAGAAAAGTGAAGAGCAAGAAGAATATGGAGGATGGTTTGAATCTAACATTGGGATTACCTGGAACAGACGAATCCAACAAAGATTCATGCTTCAAGAGCAAGAACAAACGTTGTCAGCCTGAACCCAAAGAGACTGACACGGAAACTGCACCTGCTACAAAGTAAGTCAATTGATTATCATTTATACTAAAACTGATAGGTTTGTGACGCAAAATTGCATGGGAAAGTGTCACAATCGAGAATTCCGACGCAATGTGCAATTCAGAAAAACTCTCGTCGGAAATTCCTCTCTGACACAATACCGACACAAATTATGACACGATGTCCGAGCTTTAATAATTTTAATCACCGTACATGTATAAATATTGTATTAATTATTTTTTTATTAAATAGAATTCATTTCAAATAAAAGGATCCAATTATAATAGAGAGGCATGTAAGCGGACAACAAGCTGCGCCACCACCCCTTTGACTGAAATTTTGACACAAATATAAATATATAAATTTGTATTCCGACACATATATAAATTGGGTGGGTTTGAAATGATAGATCACAAGTGGTGGGGTGGCCGCCGGTGAGGAACTACCGGAAAAAGAATGAAGGGGAAATGGGGTGTATGTGAAAGTAAGCATGGATGGTGCACCTTATCTTATGAAGATTGATTTGAAGGTTTGTAAAGGTTACTCAGAGCTCCTGAAAGCTTTGGAGAATATGTGCAAATTGACAGCTGGTTTGTATTCTGAGAGAGATGGCTGTAAATTTGCACCTACTTATGAAGACAAAGATGGTGATTGGATGCTTCTTGGAGATGTTCCATGGGAGTAAGTCATCTCTCTCTCTCTCTTTTATGTGTTTATATGTATATATATATGCAGGATGTTTATATTATCATGCAAGAGAATGAGAATCATGAAAGGGGATGAAGGTGGCCAAAGATGATATATCTCATGGAGTGGAAGACAAGGACTTTGAAATTAGGAGAAGTTCAGAAAACACATAAAAAACAATTCATATGATTTGCTGTAAAGCATAAGTCAGTTGATCATAGCATGATCAATTGATCATGTATAGTTTGTTTTTTTACATTTTGGCAGTATTAGTTTTTAAGTGTCAGTGATCATTGAAGAAGTTCTTTGATATTCTTTATCTTGTTTGTAAGATTAATTTTTTTTTTTAATTAACAATAATTTCTCATTATATAGAAACATAGATATTACATCAACATAGCAGGTAGGCGGGCAACAAACTGCATCGCCAGCCCTTTCTGAATTGCTTTAGCATGTTTCTCCACCTTCTTCGTTTCAGCCCTTTTCATTGCTTGCCCAGCTACAAACCCATTATCCCTCAAACCAGCTAAAGGAGATACCCCTGTGAGGTCAACACAAGCGTGTTTTCCCCGGCCCAACCAATTTAATTCTGAAATAAATTAATGTTTTATTTAAGTATGTTTTTAAATAAAGTGGGTTTGCTTTCTAGTTGATAAAAGAGTTTCACGGTGACTTTACTTTCCGGTTGATAGAATACCTGCATTTGATGGGATCACTCATTTATCTCTGTATAGTTTATGTGCTACTAGCTAGTAGTGGAGACCACCGGAATTGTCCACGATCGGCGCCAATCTTCGAGATATCACCGAAATCATCAATGCTAAGTTCCGTCTCAGATTCCACAAAACTGTAGCAATTTCTCCGGCAATCGGGAAAAAAAAGAAACATGAAGAGTGAACTAAATTTGACGTTTTGAATGTGTGTATGGCGTCTCAATCTGGACAAAAGTTGTTTCGTTTGTTTATTTTTGTTTCAAAAATCATATGCACAGTGCTCGTCAAGATTAATTTTGTCCCATAGACAACTAATTAGGAAAGAAATTAACTATTCTATATTTTTATGACTAGGTTATAATCCGTGCACTACACCGGACTGAGCGTCAAATATTTTCAAATTAAAAATAATTTATAATAAATTATACATATTATATTTAACAATATTAAGTTCATTTGAATAGACAAACATATCATATCTAATTCTAAACAATCATATTCAAGACCTAAAGTAGTAGTCATTCATAACTTCAATAGGTTAGAACCTGTGTATCACATGAGATGGTTATAAAACAAAAACAACAAAAAAGTTATAATATAGTAAATTTCGATTAACTTTTTGTATACAACATTTGTAATTTTACATGTTAGAAAGTTTGGCATTTGTCAATGTTGTTAATGGTTAGCCCTATGTCCATGATGCTAATGGTTAGCCTTGTGTACCCTTAGACCTCTTCTTGGTGGCTACATGCCAACTATTTATGAAGAGAAATACATATTAGTGTGGTGTGTCAAAAATAACAATTTTACAATATAAATTTTATTGATAGTGGTTTTTGAATAACTTATGGAGAAAAACCGTTTTGATATGAACTCATTTTGCTCAAATTTGAACCAAACAAAGTAAGTGTTTTTTAGAATCCGTTTTGACCTGAGAAAAAATAATGCTTTTAAAACCCGTTTTGACCTGAAACAAATTAATAATTTTTTTAGAATAATTTGTTTTGACATGAACTCAGTTTGCCCATTTGACAAAATTAGTTTTATCAAATTCTAGCTCATAGTAACTTCCCCATTTACAATCCAAAAAAAAATCCACTTCATAGGCTATATTTCACAAACCCAAGCATGTTGGATAAAACATAAATAAAAATAGAAGCATTTCCTTTCACTTTTGGTTTTCTTTCTCAGTCTAGAACTTAATTATCTGATTAAGTTTTTTTTTTCTTTTTTTCAAAAACTAAAGAACTATTATGTCAATCTTTATGGACAGTATTTGTTTCAAATTATGCATAGGTGCGAGGATTTTGTTAGGATGGGTGTTAGTAACACCCTTGACAATCGAACACAAATGTGCCTTTTAGTTGCAGTAAAATACAATTTATATTAATATAATTAACTTAATATACCTGCTCATATGCAAATGAGAGATGGATTAGGCATAGTGAAATATGACTCCGAAACAACCCCTTATAATATGGATTAATCTAGCGAGGTAAAGATGAAATATTGTTTTTATTCATTTGGAATTTGACCCTATCCCCCTCTTTAGAAGCATTTACCAAGGTCAAATTTTCAAGTATCATTATGTAATTGTTGGTATGGATCTTCACTGCACAAGTTTCGGTTAGTACCAACAGAGATTTGGTGTAATATGGGCAAATTCTTGCATTATAAAAAAAGACAGTAAAAGAATATATAAGCTCAGTTGAAGGTAAACTGTTCACTTTTTATCTTTAACTAACATTCCTAATACTAACCAACAATCAAAAAAGGAAAAGAATGAAATGAAGTTAGACCATGTGTACTGCAAACATTATGGCTGCGTTGTGGGGTGAAAACGCGGGGGGCACACCATCCCCCCCTGCGTTATGTTAAATTGTTTTTTTGGTGCGTTGTATACAAAACGCGCAAATGGCACACAAATCAAAAAATATGACCGTTATATGTTACCGTTGAGAATAAAAAAAAATTATTTCTTTATATATTAAACCAACTAATTCCCAATCAAAACTTATTAAATTTATAAAACTTCTCTTTCAACTATACAACTCTATAATTCCTTTACACAAAATTCACTATATATGGATCCTCCATCTATATATAAACAGCTTTTCGGGCCCGACCAAGAAGCCGAGGACGTGGAGGAGGAACAGGCGGTTACGAGTGCGATTATGCTCGCGACACAATATATGAGTTCCGTTACGGGTGCCATTAGCTCTCCACCCCCCGTTTCAAAAACAACATATATCGAACGAGATCGTGCCGAAGCCAACAACCGGTTGATGGCGGATTACTTCTGCGACTCGCCGAGATACAAGAACCCGAAGACCTTTAGGCGTCGTTTTCGGATGTCTAAAAATTTATTTATGCGCATCACCAATGATTTGGAGCGTGAGTTTGATTACTTTAAACAAAAGCCTGACGCTCGAGGGATGCTAGGATTCATGGCTATTCAGAAGGTTACGTCTGCCGTGCGCGTGCTCGCCTACGGAAACACGACCGACATCAACGACGAGTATTTAAAGATGGCTGAAAAAACAACTCGGGACACCTTGGAGTATTTTTGTTACGGTACATTTTGTTTTTTTTAATAGTTTCACTTGTTTACTGTGATCATTTATTTTATAAAAGTTTTGTAAAATATAGGAATATTTAAACTATATGGACCACATTATCTGAGAGAGCCCAGCGTTAACGATCTACAACGTCTTTACGAGGCACATACAAGGGTGCATGGTTTTTCCGGCATGATAGGGAGTGTAGATTGCATGCATTGGGAATGGGATAATTGTCCAACTGCATGGTGAGGTCAATTCACACGAGGTGACCAGAAGGGACCAACGGTCAGCCTTCAAGCGATCGCTTCATACGACCTTTGGATTTGGTCGGCATTCTTTGGTGTTCCCGGTTCCAACAATGACATAACCGTATTAGAGAAGTCTCCTGTGATGGAGATTTACATATCTGGGACCGTTCCCGTCGCTTCGTTTTGGGCTAACGATAACTTCTACCATCATGGGTACTATCTGGGTGATGGAAAATATCCAGAGTTCGTGATAATTGTTAAAACATTCAGAGACCCGATGGATGAAAAAAGACAGTATTTTAAGAAAGTGCAAGAGTCTGCGAAAAAGGATATCGAGAGATGTTTTGGTGTTCTTCAACAACGATGACATTATGTTAAAAATCCTTGTCGTCTGTGGTCTTTAGAAAGAATGAGATGTGCTATGTATGCGTGTATCATAATGCATAACATGATTATCGAGGACGAGGGAAGAGCAATATGTCCAACTTTCATACCGGACCCTGATCCACCACGGACTCCGGCAAGTATGGAGCAACGACTCGAAAACTCGGATTTCGTGCGGTCAAGAGAGATACATAACACACTAAAGGAGGATTTGGTCAAGAGAGCAACTACACATGGTCTTTAACAGAAATCATAAATTAACTCATTTGTTAATGGAAGCTAATGATATCTAGCTTAAACAAAATCCACTAAAAACAATAATAGTGAAAGTAAAGCTTCCTTCGCACACAATCTAGATCCGCATCCATGAAACATGTACATCATTACACTTAATAGCCATAAGATGATTTAACAAGTTACCGTGGCGGAGCAGAATCATTATCCCCCAAATAATCAGCCTTCTCGGAATCATTCCGGTGACACAAAACAAAACTGATTCTTCCGCTGAAATCGAGATCTCCGTATCAGCACTTGTTCCTTTCTGGACCTACATTTCAAAGTTTCACATAATAATTAAACCGTACACGAGCAGCGGCCGGAGTCCGAGAACTAATGTACATCTTCCGGCTACCTTCTTCTGAGTCCGGTGAAGGTTCGAGTAACGCCTTGAGCATAATCACTTGCTGGATCGCCTGCGATTTGTTCCACGACGGCCGTCTCATACCTAAATTTTAATAACCGTAACACATCAAAATTCAGTCACTAATAATGATATTAATAATAATATAACAGGTGACCTTTTTGTTTGAGGTAACGGCGGCAGTCTTCGCGAGTGAGCTGCGAAATGTCGTCTTCGGTGAGCTGATGAAGCGGTTTATCGAGGGCGGAGATGGCGGAGGACGGTGGATCCTCGGTTGTTGGCATGGTGGAAACTGGGGGAAATTGAACGCCTTGAAGAAGCTTCGCGAGTGGTCCAATTCATCGCCGTGTAAGACTTCCATCCGCCAACTCTACAGTAATAAAACCTCCGGTTGACATTCCGTCCAATTCCATTAGACGCTCAATTTCGATGGCCAGTTAGAAACTGGAGATTCAGTTGATAGACACAAGAACTCCATAGTTGAAGCGATGATTTGGTCGATAATAATAATAATAATAATAATAATAATAATAATAATAATAATAATAATAAGAAGAAGAAGGGTGGTGAGGAAAGGAAGTAAATAAGCGGGTCACGTTGGTAACTGCTCAGTTAGAGGGAACAGTTTTGAAGCCTGAATGCAGTTTCCTAAACCTACGTTCTCTATTATGGTGCAGCCATGTGTCATAATAAGAATGAAGTGAAAATAAATGAGAGGTTGTGTGTGTGAGTGACAGGTGTCCTTAAAAACTCTGTTTTATTATAATAGTAGATTTAGAAACCTTCAAGCAAAGCTAGAATCCGAATTAATGATTATGCAATATGTAGCGGTTCGTAAAATTTGATTTGATATCCCTATTTATTATATCATTCTTTTATCTTTTATTTTGTTTACAGATGGAATAGATTTTGATGATGGGTCAAAGAAGATGATGCATCATTGAGGATGATGATGGGTCGAACAATCATCATAGCGTCTGGTTTTGAACATCAACGAACACCAAAAATACATATACGTAACACCACCTGTACATATATACGGAACATCGCACCTACATATACGTAATAGTATTTGTCTATTTAATATCATTGGTTGGTAACGTTTCACTTTTATTTGCTTTGATTGTAATCCATATTTCGTGTTATGCTTATACTAAAAGTATGTATATTTACATTATGTATTTCTTTTCTTTTACATACGTATGCATTTCATGAATTTGTTGATGAAAGAATTACGTATATGTAACTTGGTATTTTATTTCACATCTTGAATTTTGTTGTTCTTTAACTAAGGTAACAAGTTCACATGCTTAACAAAACTTTTTAATTCTAGTTATAAAAGAAGGGTTGATTAGGATAGAGGAGAAAAATCATCCAAATTAGAGAGAGAAAAAAATGTGGTACAAGAGAGAGGAGAGAAACGGATTTTTTGGAATGAGTTGTTTTTGTTTTTCCTAAATAGCCCTTTTAATTAAAAAACGTTCTGCTTGCGGTGCGCGCATATAATGTATATATGTGTGAAACCTCAGGTGGGCAAAAGTACTAATTAAAAAAACGTCTTGCTTGTGGTGCGCACATATAATGTATATATGTGTGAACCCTTGGGTGGGCAAAAGTGAAATTGCACTAACTTTGACGTTATTTTACTAATCTCGTGAAATAACGTTAAAAGTGGTGGAAGGTTAATCATGTATCATGTGGTGGTGTTGATAGCCGAAAGACAAGGGTAAATGCGCCAATCGGTCGGTGTCCCGATGGTTGAGTGTTATATGTATTATGTCCAAGGCTTGATTCAAAACTACTATCGAGCCGGGGGTCTCACCGGAAGCAGCCTCTCTATCCCTATGGGGTAGAGGTAAGGCTGTCTACATCTTACTCTCCTCAGACCCTACCATAGCTTTGCTATTGGTGGGATATACTAAGTACGATGATGATGATGATGCCCTTGTTGATCAGTTCTTCATGTAAGTAACAAAAACATGAATAATAATAAATCTATGAACTTGCTACAGCAGGGAGAGTAGTAACCGCAACAGAGTATGATGTAGTCGACATGCTTGTCATCTCGATCGAGTTCCCCTTTAAGATGTATAGTTAAGGATGGTGTTAGGGTTCTTGAGAGGAACCCGGTTTAGGAGAGAAGAGGCACATAAAATTGTATGTATATGCGATTAGGTTATGATGTTAACATTGATATCTCTTTATATTCACCCAAGGGGAAACCCTTTATTAACTAGTAAAGGTAATATGGCCCATCAACAATCACCAAACTAATATATAATAAGGTATAATTAATTATTTTGATCTATTTTTATATAAATGATAATGATGGTCATATTAATAAATATATAATGTATATTTATTCTTACATTCTCCCACTTGACCGAGTAATCCTTTATTATGAGTATTAGATAAGACTGATCAAGAGTTAACACTCATTTTAGCTTTAAACTTAATCTAGAATAGAGAAATACAGTCATTGAATTGAACATCAACTCAAGACCCACATTAATCATACTGCAGTCCTTATTTAAAACCTAAGTAGTTATGATCAAAATTATCAAGTAAGCCATTCAGAACGTTTGATTTGTATATTAATTCGTCTATATGTCATTATGCATGCATAACATATTAAGAAACGTACAAAATCAAAACTGATGAGGAAATTTAATAGTTAATCATTCATAGTATGATATGTAGTTGCGCATAGTCATCAATACCCGTCATTATTATAAGCTCTTTCATAATATTTATGGGTGAGACTTTTAGTTATTGGATCCTTAAGCATATCATGAATGTATTCGATACGAAAATTTAGATTCCTCAATTCGTTCATAAACGAATAATTAATTTCATATCGAAATTTTAATCCAGCACTTCTCGAACTGTTACTATTTGAGAAAACATGGTAGCTGACTTTATCACAGTAAATCTTCAATATATAATTTATATGGAGTTTATAAACTTATGAGTCCACTGATAAATTTTCAACAACATTTATTGCTAATTGTGTTGTGATTAATCAACACATTATGTCATTATAACTTAGATTGTTGTTATCAGTTAATTATGACTTCTCCATGAGATAGATTTATCTACTAACATAAGAATATATCCAGAAAATTACATTTTCTTATACCTGAATATGACAAAGTTTAGAGTAATCTAAAGGTTTGAATTATCACTTCTTTTTTTTAAATTATAGTCTTTCGTTTCCTTTAAAGATATTTTAATACTCTTTTAAATGCTTCGCATTAATCTAGACATATCTAGTGTGTTGCAATTTGAGTAATATCTAAACGAGTATAGACTTGAACTTATATAAGGCTTCTACTTAATGAAGCATAAGGAAATAATCTATATGATCCTATTATCCTCTAAAGTATAGCAATAGTGTTTGTTACATGTGTAATGAATATCTCCGAGATCTATAATATCAAAGTATGTGTGAAAAATGTTTTGACTCATGTAACATATACTTGTCATAAGAATGTCATCTATATAAAGACAACTTTGTTTTTAGTTGCTCCCACTCATCTTGAGGTAGGTACATTAATCCACTTGGTTTTCGATGAAAATAATTGTATAAAGATTTCATCACATTTTAATGTTTGCATTAACTCATATATAGATCTTATTGACTTATAGACTAAATGTTTTTTGACATTCAGTTTATAACTTTTAGGTTGTTTTATGAACATATAAATATGTAAGCCGATTGTTAGGGAAAGACGTTTTAATGTTCATCTAATGTAGCTCTTAATTATTATAAGCTACTAGAACAATAATGATCCTTAAAGAAATCTTTTGTAATATAGGTAAGAAGATTCTTTGATAATTGGTTTATCCTCAAATATAACATTTAATAATCAATCGTGCTTCTTACTGTCTTAACATTTCGTATTGTTTAGTTATGAACACTCTTAGGTGATTCAACCAAATCTCAAAATGTTAGCCTGATTTATGGAGTCAATTATGATTGATGTTAATGGTTTAATTATAAGGGGTAGGATCATTAAACTTTCCAACATCCATTTCAACTTTAGTTAGGAAGATTACATAATCATTAATGTAGTAGGTTTTAAACCTAGATGGCCTTCTGAGTTGATTATTGGGTAAATTTAAAATTCTCGGTTTTATGGATTAGCTCTTGATTAGGTTGTTATCATTTTTAGGATTCTAAGTATGTAAGAGTTGGTGCAGTATGGTGTACAAGAGGTGTAATTGGAGTTTAAATATGGAGTAAAATTTAATGACTCTCTCCCCCGCCTCTTGTACTTCTTACTAGTCATTATAAGGACTTTTACTGCTCCCACTGACCTTAGAAGCCTTTAGGAAATTAGCATGCTTAGGGTCAATATTTAAAAACCAATAGATTCTAATAGAGAAACAAGTTAATAGTTGCAGTTTCTCTTGGTGAGGATTAGTTTAGTAAGAAATCTGAATTTGCCCACGTTTAAGAAACAATGAAACTTTTGTAAGAGTAGTAGTAGTAAATTTTAAAGAGATAAGTTTTGATGAAATAGTGTTGTGATGGTGCAGTGTCTTGTACAAGAGGTGTAATTGAGATAATATCAAGTTTTCACTCCCCCACCTCTTGCAAATCTTGTAAGTTATGATTGAGACACTTATGGCTCCTACTGATCTTCAATATCTCTAGGAAAAATACAAGAGAAGTTTCAATGATGTACGTGATGTGGGAATCTGTCATACATATGTTTTACTTGATTTGATTTCATTAACGTCCAGATGTCATAATAAATTTAGGGACATATTTAGAAGAAATCGTATCAAGTATATATGAATGGATCTCTTTAAGACCATGAATGATAGAAGACATATTAGATACAAGTAAATAGCCTTATAAATGATAAAATAATTATGTCTAAATATTCCGTTTGAATAAGTTCCACTAATGTAAGTGAAATATAACTTCTGGTGGACCCATACTTATTTCTTAAGCCAAAATGTTTAGGGCATCTAACACATGATTTAAAATCACTAAGAATGAGATTATATGAAAAATCACCCTCATTAACTATGTCATGATTTCTCATGAAATTTGGTTTTAATAGATGAATTTTATATGTCTCATTTGTCTTTTGTTAGATTTTTATTTGCATGATAACAAAAGTTCTAAAAGTATATAGTATCATCTAGTTGTATTTTATAAATGTTTTAACCCAGATATTGATAAAAAATAATATGAGAGTTTAAGGTAATAGTGACTTTATGTTGGCTATGCAAACCTCACAACGGTCATAATGTAGCTTAAGTATTGATACTAAATTATGATTAATCTCCAGAATATTTAAGGTATCATAAAGCGTAATTAGAACACATTTATCATGGTTCTGATAACCTTAACATTTAAATTTGTCACGCAACCAATCATGTGTTAATGAGAATATTAGAATTAGCAGACTTAAATATCATTAATATACAACTATCAATTTTAGCCAGTTGTTCTTTTGAATTATGGATAGTCTTGTTGCTTATGCCTAATCTAATGACATATTTTTGCAATGAGACTTCTCCTTAGAGAACTTAGAGCTGGAAGTAATACTTGTATTTTGTCTATGAACCTTAGAATTATCCTCTTTTAGGTTTTAGTGGTGGTGAGTTGAATAACATCTTATTTTCAGTACCATACATTTCTTTTCTTGTACATATGTTGCTGATCAACACACTCATTTTCCTTTGGTACTTCTGAGTGTTATAGTTGATTCTTAAGACACCAAATTGTACTATTGAAAATTTTAGTATGTAACGTACTATAAAATTGTACTTATTTTCATGTGTGAACCCTTAATTTTATGGGTCATGGAATTCTACATTATGATGTAATCAAAGATACCATTTAACCTTATAGTTAGAATTTAGAAGGAATGCATGCATCTTATGAGTTATTTTGTTTAGTCTTAGGAAAAACTAAATCAAGAATAACTCTAGTGATAACATTTATTTAAATAAGTTCTTGATTATCATTATCATAAGAGACATTATGATTGACTCATCCCATTTGTTATGCTCTAGTTTTCAATAAAATGATTGTTATTAGAAAGAGCAGTAGGATAGTCATATCATGTCTTAATGGATAATTAAAACTGAGAAGAGCTAAATGTTATTAAAACTCTTTATGAGACAAAAATTCAATTGTGTTTTGAGATTAGAGTGGATGAGATCGTTATTTATAGAAGAATGTTATAGTGAGTAATAGTGGGATACTATAATAATACAGATTAAAATTCATGATCATTTGATTAATAAAGGATCATTAATGTAAGGATCATTATATATTATTGAAGATGTGATATGCCTATTATTAATATCAAACTAATAGACTATAATTAGAAGTTCTACTTAAACAAAAAATAAATCACCTTTGGGCATAATTAAATTTTATTTAAGTATGTGTGCAAAACAATTGTAACATGTCACCTTTGGGCAGAAGTGAGACATTTATTTTAATTATTCACATGCTAGTTTTGCTGGATAAAAATGTAACACATTACCTTTGGGAAGAAGTGAGACATTTATATCATGTTAGACAAAAACTAACAAAAGCTTTCAGTTATATTTGAATGATATGGTAAATGTAACTCATCACCTTTGGGCAGAAGTGATATATCAAATGTAACACCCTGTAACCGCAGCGGAAACGTAAACGGGATGCGACAGACACCTCTGATATCAACCACATTGTTTATAAAGAAAACCGATGCATTAATATATTTCAAAAAATTACATTATCTCGCCTTTCATTACCGTCTAGGTGATACACACATCATACAAAACGGTTCATAATTCTATCTGTTATAATGTATCCTAACGTCCAGCACGCAAACCTTACACACATCAAGCACTTAGCACGTAATCAATCACTTTATCTTAGTTGTACCTGAAAAGCATGTGAGAAAACGGGTCAACTACGAATAGTTGGTGAGTTTCACAATTTTAGTAAACCATGATAAATCCATATCATAACATAATATTATCTGGGGACACTGTCAACCCATAAATACATTAAATAACCTCTGGGAACTCTGTTACCCCAGAAACATACTTCCAATAACCTCTGGGAACTCTGTTACCCCAGAAACACATTTAATAACCTCTGGGAACTCTGTTACCCCAGAAACATACTTCCAATAACCTCTGGGAACTCTGTTACCCCAGAAACACACTTCCAATAACCTCTGGGAACTCTGTTACCCCAGAAACATACTTCCAATAACCTCTGGGAACTCTGTTACCCCAGAAACTGTTGCGGGACCTTACAATATTAACAATTCAAACAATTACCATTTCAATACATTACCGTACGATTCCCGTACATTAAACATTATATAAATACATTCATTTCCATGCGTTCAGCACGTACTTAATCATTTTGATAAAAACATGCTTTCCGCCCCGGGAAAATATTTAAAACAGTTCAGTAAAAGGGGCTCGTGAAAACTCACCTTAGCACATGCAAGTAGGTAACAACAATCAATATCAGTTAACTCGTCCAATCTGTAATATGATCCTTACGATCATTATTATACAATTATTGTTTATATAATCTTTAATCTTATCAATCGGTACACCTGGGGACACTGTCAACCCAGCACTGTACCCGTTCTGGGGGCAAGGTTAACCCAGAAACACTTCTCCGGACTCAGATTGTGATGTCGTTTAGAGTTCCAAGGTCACAACTACTATTAGTCGTTTTTCTCGTTTTGCGTGCCTAGCACTGTTATCCGTTTTTATGTTTCAAAAATGAGTTTGGTCACACACGACCCGAAAATAGTGTTTGACGGATAATTTAATTAAAGATGTGAAATTATAGCTCGGTTTAGACGTCCCGATTGGCCGCGGGACCCGTTTCCGTCTTTGGCGTACCGGAAACTATTAAAATAGATTAAAATTACTCAAATCATCCGAATTATTTTCGGATGATTTACTTTTACTTGTTTAGCTCATTTATATGAAAATAGTTCATTTTTAGGGTTTTTGTACACCAGTCAGCTCGCTTAAGCGAACTTCACCGGTTTACGCGTTTTACTTTAAAAGTTTGATAATTAGCACAAATAATTATCCGTTTACTCTCGGATCTTGAAATTTTGCACAAATCACTTTTTAACAGTGGGGAATTTTATAAAAATATTTCCAGAATTAATTCTTATATTTAAAATTTACTTATCTATTTTTAACCACCATTTAAACACTAAATATGTCGTAAATACCAAACGATCTTAGAAAAATCCCAATTTCTCCTGGATGTCCCCTGCCATCCACATAGTCCCCTGTAATTTTTCCAAAACCAAAATCTTCTTTTAAATGCCATTTTTACTAAAACCGAGCTAGAAATCCCTAGAACTCGTTTAACCGAAAAGCCTACTTAGACTTCTCCAACGGACCTCAAATTTTGTGTGTGACTTATACATGATATGAAAAGCTTATCCACAATTTTCCAGAATTTTTCATGATATTTAACTATTTTTCACCATTTTTGGCCAAAACCGAGCATTAAATTCACCAAATATTCATCCTTCATCCAAAAATTACCAAAAATTCACAGAACTCATATTTCCATGTGTTTAACACCTCTGTAAAATTTCGTGACCTAACTCTAAACGACCAACAATCTGTCCAAAAACACATACACCGACAAAAACCGAATATACCTTTCGTTTTCCGCCACTACAAGCTACAAACTCATCTTTCCGCCTTATCTACCACTAAATACAGAGCCTACAAACAACATACCACAATACCAAGCAAGTTACACTCACGATCAAGCCATTTCTTTCATGGTTACGGTTATGATACTAAAACAAAGATTTTAACCGTAAAAATTCGTTTTTGACTCGTTTAACTCATTTCTTGGACCAAGATCCTTTGTATAACCCGTATACATCACTTGATCATGCAAGAATCGGTTTCATCTCGGGTTTTCACCCATTTTTCATTTGAAACCTCATTTTCTTGAAAGAAAACTTAAGAAAAGAAGATAAACACGATTACTACTCGGTTTTTACCTTGTGTTCTTGCTTGAAAACTCGGGTTTTTGATCAAAGGTTTGAGAGAGTTGAAGGTTTGTTGAGTTGGATGTGTGAAAAAAAGAAAATGAATGGTTTGTAGGTGTGTGTGTGTGTGTTCCGATCGGAACTAGTGGATGGGTGGGGTGGGACCCACTTGTTCAATCTAGTCCACTCATTTGGATTTCCATGATCTGGATAATGTTTTGGATAATCTGGTTCAGTTCGTTTTTCGGTTAAACGTTTAATTCAGCTTAAAACGAGGCTAAAACGGTCGTTTTTCGGCTTAAAAATGAAATTTATATAAAACCGATTTAAAAACTTTAAAAACTTAAACCATGACTTTTATTAACTTAAAACATCATATTATTAATTATCGCGCATCTTTTTCGGCTTGATCGATCATCTCTTGCTCGGTTTGGTATTGATGGTTTCGTTTAATGTACCGACGTACCATTAAATCGAAATTCTTTTTCTGTGCCGTACTTTACTTATCCCGAAGCATTAATGCTTCGTAAAATCACTAAATATTATAGATATCGTCTATAATTGAACCCTCGATTCGTTCGGGTTTCAATAACTATCGATCGATTGATCGCATATTCAATACGATGAATTATATATTCACGTACAATCAATACAGTGAACCATGTATTCTCGTACAATTACTATGGTAATTCATGTACCCGACGTTAAATATAACGTAACTATTGTCTACCTGTTAGGGTATACCTGGTTTCGTCGGAATCGTTACATCAAAAGTTCATTCAAGTAAGCCTTTATGTTTTGTAAAATTTTATAAGATTTAGCTGGTTACAAAACAGTTAATTAGGAACAATTTACGGGAAAATTAGAGTTCTCAGAAAATTAGTTATCGGGAATAATTGGAGTTTCCAGATACAATAGTTTTCAGAATTTAGTTTCCATAAACAATTTAGATAATCCTGAAATTTTGTAACCCCAAAATAAAATAATAAACTAATTTTTTTAAAAACCCGATAGGATTTTCTTTAAAATTTGGACTATTGGTTTTTATTGGTCCCAAGTATTTCATTTTTGCCGGCGCTGGTCCCAACTATCACTTTAACTGCCAACGGTCCCAACTTTAACACAAGTGTCTGCTACCAGTCCACGACTAACCGAGTACTAACTCCGTTATGTTTTAGCTGACGTGTCCGTCCTACGTGTTAAAAAACGTTGACGTGGCTGCCTGCGTGTATATTAATAACAAAAAGTCCTTCTCCTCCTTCACAAATCCACAAATCTGCAAATTAAAGTCAAAATCAAACTCATACCCACAAACCCTAGACTCCTCCGTACCATCACCTCAACACCGGACCTCCACAAACCCGAATCCGCAGCTGAACCGGATCTCCCGAAGCGGACACCGATTGCCGGAGCCAGGGTTGTCTCGAATTGGGGAAACTGCAGCCGGAGCCTCCGTGGTGCCTTTCCGACTCGAATTAACCGATTCTAAAGCTACCGAACTTGTTCCTAATCCACCGCCATGGTTTCCGGTAACCGAACCTGAGTTATTAACATTCTGAGCTTCAGTGGCGGTGGCGGTGTGTATCGATGTCTGTGAGGAGTTGTACGGTGGTGGATGATTGTTGGATCCGTCAGGAGATGAGGTATCGGATGATGATTGCATGGTGGTGCCGATGTCTGTGAGGAGTTGAACGGTGGTGGCAATTCGAGATTTGGTTGGATTTGATTTGGTTGAAACTGTGGATTCTCGTTCTCTGTGCGACTTGCCGGGATTCGTAACCGCGGTGGTGAGGCCGACGTTCTGGAGCGGCGGCGACGGCGTGGTTATTAAGGTAGGCCGGAAACTGAAGCGACAGAGGGGGGGGGGCTGCTGTGGTTGCATGTGGCCGGGGAGTGGGTGGCGGCGGCGGAGTGGTGGTGACGGTGAGTAAGAAACAGGAAGAAAGAAGGAAGGAGAAAGTTAGGTTGAATGGATTTGGTTTGGGGGGGTACTTGTATATAATAATAATAATATTATTGTTTTATTAGAAAAAGCCACGTCAGCAACAAAAATGACACGTCAACGTTTTTTAACACGTAGGATGGACACGTCAGCTAAAACATAACGGAGTTAGTACTCGGTTAGTCGTGGACTGGTGGCAGACACATGTGTGAAAGTTGGGACCGTTGGCAGTTAAAGTGATAGTTGGGACCAGCGCCGGCAAAAATGAAATACTTGGGACCAATAAAAACCAATAGTTAATAGATATTATTATATCTGATTTCAAATTTTAAGGTGCAAATGTATCTTCTGTTAATGTTTGAAATAATAGATAAATCAATTAATTTATTCAAACTTGAAGACAAAGTTACACAATTTTAGGAAACAGAATTATCTAAATATTTTCATCAAAACTTGTAAATTCATCAAAATTAGGATGATCTCATGAAAAATTCAAGAACCTTAATGAACTATTCATGATTTAACTATCAGACTTATTTGGAATTGAAACCTTTAAACATGATATTAACAAATTTTGAAATCATAATAATTATTATGGTTATTAAAATTGATTTTTAATATGTCTAAACATGTTTGAAGTACAATCTCATCTTTTATAAGCCTTAGAAATAATTTCATGTTGCTTAAATAAAGTTTTGGTTTGAAATAGTATCCGATGTTGTGGTTAAAAAAAATAATAAATAGCATCAGCCTCTAACTTTTATATCTTGAAACACATTGTTTCCAGCAAAACTTTAGAAATAAAAGATAATGATTAATTATAATCTAAAAGCTAAAAGAGGGAAACCTAAATTAGGAATTTTAAATAAATAAAACCGAATACAAAATAGTGTTTATCAAGGTTTTTTTTTATAATCCATGTCTTCCGATTTAAATTCAGATTTAGGGAATACACAAAGAACCGATTAAACAACATCACTCTGATGCCACATGTTGATCAGTTCTTCATGTAAGTAACAGAAAACATGAATAATAACAAACCTATGAACCTGTTACAGCAGGGAGAGTAGTAACCACAGCAGAGTATGATGTAGTCGACATGCTTGTCATCTTGATCGAGTTCCTCTTTAAGATGCATAGTTAAGGATGGTGTTGGGGTTCTTGGGAGGAACCTGGTTTAGGAGAGAAGAGGAACATAAAATTGTATGTATATGTGATTAGGTTATGATGTTAATATTGATATCTCTTTATATACACCAAAGGGGAAACCCTTTATTAGCTAGTAAAGTTAATATGGCCCATCAACAATTACCAAACTAATATATAATAAGGTATAATTAATTATTTTGATATATTATTATACTATTACACGAGATTTGTCAAATGACAAAAATAAATAAATTCTGTTATTTAAAAAAAATAAACAAAATGAAATGTAAAAATAAATTAAATAAATCAGGTATGATATTTAATTGTGATTTTTAAAATACTTCTCATGATTGATATTACGTGTAGGTTAACATACCATATAATAAATCTAAAAGATTCATTGATGATGATAAACCGAGTTGCTTTAAATGCAAAGTCCTCCACAAGCCTTTGAGGCTATATTAGTTTTTATTGAAGTTGTTTTGAATTGAACCAAAGTCATCATTTTTTAAAATGACCCATACGTATTCGATGATTGCCTCATGTCAAATCAGAACGAAACATGTGATACAATTGTAGTTCGAAATCCGACAAACACAATTTGGTAATAGGATTGCATGTCCGAAAGGTGTCTTCATATTAAACGCAACATATGATACAAATTTTGTATACAAATAAGTATTTTCGAATTTGTAATCATCACTTTAAGGTCTCATTTAACATGCAAATTAATGTATTAGACAAAGTTTACGATTTATGAATTATAAAATTTTCACGTTTCATGACTTATAAAATGTATATTCTTCATGTTTCACTACGTGTATACACATGGTGGATAATATGAACTTAATGTAATTTTTCGTGTAACAATGTTTAAAAGATGATGATCAATGTGCATATAGACAATAATCTTAAATATGATGTCATCAGATTACATATATGCACACCTTAAATATATACTTTATGCGATGTTGAAAAACCACTACCAACCCAATAATTGATTATATTTAGCATCAATTCTTATTGAATGGTGGTTATAAACGTGACATTTATACATCTTTAAAAAGTTAATAAAATCCATCTAACTATGCAATAACCCAATTGATAAAATGGTTTTGACTATGGATAATTAGGATAAATGAGATGAGATATTAGGAATTATGATTAAAAATTAGACTATGAGTGAATGTATGCTTGACACCTAAGCATCAACACTTTTTTTTATTAGTAGAGTAACATAAGATTTGTTTTCTTGAAATTGATTATGTAATAAATGTTTGTGAAATAAAAAAAACGAAATTTTACAGTTTCCAAAAAATAAAGAATTCGGTTTTATAAATTTTTAGAAAAAAATCTGAATTACAATTACAGGACTCCAAATTTCTTTAGGTATAACTGATCATTGTTTTAACTTTTTGGTATGAATACGTTTAGAATATTAAATTAAAGATACAAAATTAATAATCACATTAATTGGAAATTTAAATTATGAATTTGTTACAACAGGGAGAGTAGTAACCACAGCAGAGTATGATGTAGTCGACATGCTTGTCATCTTGATCGAGTTCCCCTTTAGGATGTATAGTTAAGGATGGTGTTAGGGTTCTTGAGAGAAACCCGGTTTAGAAGAGAAGAGGCACATAAAATTGTATATATATGTGATTAGGTTATGATGTTAATATTGATATCTCTTTATATACACTCAAGGGGAAACCCTTTATTAGCTACTAAAGGTAATATGGCCCATCAACAATTACCAAACTAATATATAACAAAATATAATTAATTATTTTGATCTATTATTATATAAATGATAATAATGACCATATTAATAAATATATGATATATATTTATTCTTACAACACTTTTAATTAAAAGCCTCTCTTATAGTTTTTACAATAATTACAATTATACCACTATTGATATAAGCCATTGGTTAAATGTGATCAATGGTTAGATGTTAGTTTCAATATTTATGTGGTTTTCAATGGAACCCTCCCCACCACAACTAAACCGGTCGTAGGCGCAACCAACATCACATTTGTTGTCGTCCACACATATCACAACTAGATGTCACAAAAAATAAATTTAGCGGGAGAACCGTTTTGATATATTTTCTAACCACATTCATTTTAAACAAAACCCCTTGAACCAAATTGATATTTTTTAAACCAGAATGCAAACTCATCTTCATTCGAACATGTTTCAACAAGTTCAACTCATGCCCCTTTAGACCCCTCACCTAATTTTACCACCAAAATTTTTCAAGTTTAACAATGAGCTAAGGAGTCTTCAAAATGGAGCTAAGATTAGTCTGATATCGATAGTTACAAGTGGTGTGTTTGAAGTTAAAAGTGTTTAAAAAACTTGTGTTGAAACTTGTCCCATATGCATGGGTTAACAAACATTGAATGGCGTTTATTTAAGCATGCACCTTAGATGTGTTATTACTTATTCCATTATCTCTAGTTCGTTTCGGATGCCTCTGAAAAATCAAACTTGTTCATTGATATGAGTCACTAATTTCGTCCTACCTTAAACAGATGATATTCCGTTCGTTTAGTGTGAGGTATATTATGATAGTATGATTATTCCAAGTGGATGGAATATTAAAAAGCAATTAAGAAGTAAGCTATCAAAGATGTTAGTAAGATAAAGTAGTCAAAAATACAAGTCGGCGTAAAGTATGATCCTTTTGGAGCCCTGTGTGTTTTATAACTCAAAATATGGGATTTGTAACAAAATGGAATATTTAATTTGAAAAACTTGCTGAATTTTTTAAGGCTAATGTTATACGGTGCGAGCCAATTACAAATAATGATAACATTATTCAAAGGAAATTAATTTATTCCATCGAAATCCAAAACCAAACTAAATCGACTTCGGTTTGGTTTTGAGCTGCCTAAGTTAAGGTTGGTTCTTTTCCGGTATTGCCCCAAAAGCCATCATAACGTATAAAAGAAAAATCCAACCAATGAATATACACTCATTACTCCTATTTTACAATCAAACACCTTTTTCATCAAATGCAATAATTAAACACCAATCAATCGTCGATTACAATTTTACCAAATAACTTTAGGAGATTGTGATTATTAAAATAAAAATTGGACCAACTTGCAAGAATTTTGGTTCAAAAGTATGCTTATTTTTTCTATAATTTATGAAACTAGAATTCTGAAAGCGATTGATTTTTTTATATCATATGTATGCATCAGTCGGTTAATCAAGAAAGAGGCACCTGTTAACTTTTTGACTGATCCGCGAGAGGGGAGATCTCCCATGCGTCCTGCGGATGTTCTTGTGTTTGGCTGGGCAGGGGTAAGCATGCGTGTGTTGACTCACTGGGGTGTCCCCGTTGGTGGGGCCGAGAGACAGTGGCTTCGTACCGGGACAGGCGGTTTTGAGAGCGGAATCTAGGAAGGTTGCTAAGCATGAGACAGCGTGTTTAGAGAATCGGCACGTGTTCATTCCATTTGCCTTCGACACTTTTGGATCCCTAGCTCCCGAGGCGGTTCGCTTCTTGGAGCGGGTGCAGAAGGTGGTGCACAGTGACTCGTAGAGCCCGAGGAACCAAGGATTTATATTTAGTAGAATAGGTTTTGCGATTCAAAAGGGATAGCGGCACAACTTGTTGCTCGCTTACCCATTATCCAGATGTAGCTCGGTTTGTGTCATATATAAAAAATATCAAGATATGAAAGATATGAATGTGAGGGAGGGGTTCAAATAAGAAATATGGTTTTCCAAAGAAGAGGGCATTTTGGTCCAACAAAATAAAAACTTAACAAGTTAAAAAAACAATTGAAAATCCTTCCTCTCTCTTTCCCCGCAGCCACCAACTCCACCACCACCCTTTCTTGCTCTTCTCTACCTTCTTCACCACAGCCACCTTCTTTGCCGGCGCCGCATTCTTCATTGGCACCCTCACCAGAAAATCGTATTCACGGGGAAATCGGGTTTGAATCCCATAGTAGAACACCATTGCAGCTGGTATCTGCTGTCACTTCCACCTTACCGCCGGGAAACACTTGGGTTTTATGACCACGAGTTGTCTCAAAATTTCCGGCAATACACGAAGATTCTGACGAGGGACTGGTGCTTAACGCTTAGAGCAACGCCGGCAACCCACCACGGTGATAGGTGGAGCTGGTCATGGTGGTCCATTATTGTTACCGGTTCATTGTGTTTATTTTACCATCAATTAGTTTAGGGAGTTTTCATTGTGTTTTTTACCATCAACAAGTTCAAGGAGTTATTTATTGTAATGAAGTTTAGGGTGTATTTTTAATTGTGTTTTATAGATTATGATTTTCTAGTTCATTGTGTTTTATGAAAAATGATGACTTGATGAGTAGACATAAAATACATTTTTTTGCGTTTTAAATCACTCAAAGAAGTAAGGCAAGTGTTTGTGAAAACGCAATTGTGATGTTAAAACACAATGAAAAAAATACTGTTAAAAACACATTGAAAAACACAATGTAAAATACACTATGTTAAAACATTATTGGATAAAACACAGTGAAGAAAAACCACAATGCATATACTCTATTACACAATGTATAAAACCCACTAAACTTTTTTAATTTTTATAACAATATTGTACTCATATAAAAGATAAAAAACGCTCGTTTTTATGGTGTTTTTTTATATTTTTAAATGTTGTACAAAATATTTATGGACGTTTTAAAATTATGACGGAATTAACATATGCTTTGCATGTGGAAAAAAGAAAGTCAACAAATATATTATTTCATTTACGCCCTTGCCTTTATTTCCCACTTGATTTATCTCCTAAATCAATCTCAACCATACAAACTCAAAATCAATCACTAAGATTATTTCCTATTCATTCTAGAAAAACAATACTTCTTATTATAACCTAACCCTAAACATAAGTATGTCAAAGCTAACCTAGAATTTATATGTGACCATTCCCTAGGATGCATCCGATGCAATACCACATACAACGGGTGTGTGAATATGAAAGATTAAGAACAACATTAACAAAAATACATGTACTTTATTTAAATTCACAATCTAAAATAGTGCATATAACATATATTTAAATACCACATTGTGTATTGTTTAAAATTTGGTTTTGCTTAATGGAAAGTAGAGCAAGTTGTAACTCATGAATAAAAGCATTTAAGCGAACAATAGAGCATGAGGGAGATTGATGATGTTCAAGCCAGGTCAAGGGAACTGCCGAAAACGAAGAGGACGATGACCGAAATGAAGAAGAGGATGAGTATGTAGACATTGGGGTATCGAGAAGCTTTATATAAGATTTTTAGGAAGATGAGAAATTGAAATTCAACTAAAGACTGTTACGGTTACGGGGTCATAATAAAGTCTTTAATGCACGTTGGTAACGGACATGCCTTGAATTCGCCGGAGATAGGAGAATTGCAGGAGAGTTGGTCGGAGAATTAAGAAGCATTAAACATAGCGGCGTCTAAAGTTTAAATGAAAGGTTGCCGTTCTCTATTATCATATATAGGCGGGTTCCCGCGCCATGTAGCTGGAAACGCAGGCCATGGTAACCGCGTGTAATAAGTTTATGGGTGTTTATTACTCGGTTTGAAAATGTAAAACCGTTCAAACCACTCATCGATTTGATTTGTCGGTTGATTTATTTTCTTTAACTTTAGGCTAGTTGTTTTCAATTTTCAAAGATTTTGCCTTGGCTTTTTACGACAAAAAAAACCGTTACAAAAGGTTTGGCTCACGATTTAATTTAAAACCATCAAAACCATACCGCAAACAAACATACAAAAAATGTATTTTTTTAACTAAAAAACTATGACAATATCGTACTCAAATAAAAGATAAAAATATGCTAGTTTTTATGGTGTAATGTTTTTTTAAAAAACATTAAAGTATGAAAAAGTTATTAACGTTTAAAAATCAAGAGAGAATTTGGGTTAAAAGTGAAAATTAAAATAAGACATAGGTAAAAGATTAACGGTTATTGTTGTAACTATTTTTTAAATTTAATAATAATAAGGGGCAATATTGTAACTAAATTAAATAAATATGGGTTTAAATATGAGAATGACTTTTTTGCCCCCATTCAAGGTTGCACCATATGTAATATTGCTTTAAATCCCTTAATGCGAAACGTCTTAATTTGCCCCTCTTTGGTGTATTATATATAGTGACACACACACATACACACACACACACACATATATATAGGGAAGGGTTATACTAAAAAGAAGTAGTTTTGTAGGAAGACTAAGAATAACTCATAGCCATTAGATCATGTTAATCAATGGTTAAGATTTAAAATTACCAAAAAACGACATAGTTTCCTATAATTACTCTTTCGCCACTATAACCGACATAGTTTCTTAGAATTGTTCTTTCACCATATATTGTAATGCCATGTAACATCCTAAAATTTTAATGATGAATAAAGGAAGTTATGTTTAGTGATTTCGCGTAATTAATTAATATCGGGTAGGGAGCGGGTCTTGGACTTGGATTAATTGAGAGGGGTCAAATGAGAATGGGATTTCAGGGATATAAATACCCCAAAATCCCAAAATATCTTCATTTTTCACCAAACTCCCTAACACTCCAAAAACACACACATACCACACTAACTTCGCCGCCGGACCGAAGGCAGATCCGGGCAAATCCGGCAGACCCGAGTGAGAGAGAGAGCGATTAGTGGTGATAAGCAAGTAAACGAGATCCAAACAAGCCCAAAAAGGTATGATTCTTGATCTTTGAAGTTTAAAGATCCAAGCTTTTTAGTGTATAAACGACCAAAAATGGTCGGGTAGCGTAGTGGGTGATATTGAACCATAGCAAGGGTGTTAAAATCGCTCGAAATGCCGATCAGAAGCTAAAACAGCGGCTGCCTGGGCAACTTCGCCTTCATCTGGGCAACTTCGCCTTCAAAGCGACGAACTTCGCCTGCAAGCTAAGTTCGCCTGATGAACTTCGCCTGCAAGCTAAGTTCGCCTGATGGCAACTTCGCTGTAAAGTTAAGTTCGCCTAACTGGTAACTTCGCCTGAGGCCAAGTTCGCCTGATGACAACTTCGCCTGAAGCCAAGTTCGCCTGATGGCAACTTCGCTGTAAAGTTAAGTTCGCCTAACTGGTAACTTCGCCTGAGGCCAAGTTCGCCTGATGACAACTTCGCCTGAAGCCAAGTTCGCCTGATGGCAACTTCGCTGTAAAGCTAAGTTCGCCTAGCTGGTAACTTCGCCTAAAGCTAAGTTCGCCTAAGGTTAACTTCGCCTAAAGTCAAGTTCGATTAGAAAATAAATTAAAAATCTAATGAAAAATGTGTTAAGACAGTTAATGGAAATAAAATTTTTCCAAGCTGACCTGGCAGCTCGACCCCAGCCAGGGGCTCTGCCCCTTGGACCCTGCTAGGGGCTGCCGCCCCTAGACCCCGCTGCCAGGGGCGCTGCCCCCGGACTCCCGTTCGTTGTGGGTAGTAATTAAGACTAGAAAGATGTTATAAGTAGTGATAGTTAAAATGATATGTATACTTGTTATACAGTCAGCCGTGCACAACTGAAGAAAGGGATTACGATCAACGGAGAACGTAACCGTGTTCAGGTGAGTTTCTAGCCCCACTTATGTGTTACGTTTTCGGGGCTGTGTGCATACTCAATATGTTTGTTAATACACTTATCCTAAGAGATAAGTGTATGCCTTATGTGGATAATGTGAAATGTATGAATGATTGCTTGATAGTACGTGAACGATCTTCGGATATTGCACGTACTGTCAGGTTGTAACGCTATGTATAAGGTAAGTATGTTATGTATGTTTATGTGTATGAACATGATAGAGATAATAGAAGAAAGAAATGATAATACTCGAGGTATGATGTATAATGTATGGTTACGAAAAGGGTACCGAGCCCTAATAATACTCGAGGTATGATGTATGGTTGTATGGTTACGAAAAGGGTACCGAGCCCTACTAATACTCGAGGTATGATGTATGGTTGTATGGTAACGAAGAGGGAATCGAACCCTTCTAATATTCGAAAACAAGGGACCAGACCCTTATAATATCTGTGATGTTAGGGAATCGAACCCTTCTAATATTCGAAAACTAGGGACCAGACCCTTATAATATCTGTGATGATAGGGACCAGACCCTTATAATATCTGTGATGTTAGGGAATCGAACCCTTCTAATATTCGAAAACTAGGGACCAGACCCTTATAATATCTGTGATGATAGGGACCAGACCCTTATAATATCTGTGATGTTAGGGAATCGAACCCTTCTAATATTCGAAAACTAGGGACCAGACCCTTATAATATCTGTGAGGTTATAGGGCGAAAGGCTCTTTAAAAAGTATGATTATGTATGTAAGGAAAGCATGAAGGTAAAAATGAACGTATGATTATGAATGTAAAGAAAGTAAGAAAGTAAAAATGAAAGTAAAAGCACTTAGGTGTATGTGAAAGAAAGTTAAGAGATTAAGTATGAAGCGTAAGAATGTATTGTATGATTATGTGATTAACTAGAACTCACTCAGCGTAGCTGACTTTTAGTATGCACGCAGGTGAGTAGGATGAGGCAACTCGCTTGAGGAGACACATGGCACTGAACAAGAATCTGGCATCTGAAGACTTACGATGTTTTAATTTTAATGTTTTAATGTGAAAGACAAAGGACGTTTTGAGACAAGTTATGAAATATTGTAATGTTTTATGAAAGTTTTATATTCCGCGTAAATGTTTTAATTAACTCTGATATTTAGAACTGTGTTTATGAGTAAATCCAACATGAAAGTAGGGTTACCGGTAACGGGGCCTTACATGCCACTTGTCAAAAATCTATTGGTTCTTACCATTCTTAGCAAACTCTTTCTTTTTATTTGAACCCTTATATATATATATATATATGATTAGGATCATATGAGAACTATTTTAAAACATAAGAAAAATTCTTTGTAAGAAAATTACAAAAATATAAAACAAACAAAACGCGAAAATAAATAAAGTGAAAAACCCAAACAAATTATTTTTCATCCCGGTTCATATTTTTTAAAAAATATCGGTTTAGCAAAATTATACATATATGTATAATACATATTTTTTAGTTTTATACAAGTTATTTTTTATACACATATGTACAATTAAGATAAATGATAATGTGCATATGTGTATATTATGTAAATCGAGATTAAATAAATATATACATATGTGTATAATTAAGGTTTTTTTAATGAAATCGGGATAAAATAAAATTTTTTAGGTTTTTTACCTTTTTAAAATTTTCATTTTTTTTTGCTTTATAGTCTTTTTTATAATTTTTTAAGAGGTTCATTTTATGGGCCAAAATGGTTCTCAATTTCAAAAAGTTATCTTAGGATCCTCACCACACACACACACACACACACACACACACACACATATATATAAAACGTGAGGATCCTAAGACAACTTTTTGAAATTAAGAACTTTGAGAACTATTTTGAGTCACAAAAAACCTTTAAAAAATATTAAAAAAATTTATAAAACAAAAAAATGAAAATTTTAAAAAGAAAAAAACCAAAATTTTCATCCCGGTTTCATAATATAAAAAAAACCTAATTATACACACATGTATATTTGTATTTAATCTCGATTTACATATGTATACATATGTACATTATCAATTATCTAAATTGTATAAATGTGTATAATTTTGCTAAACCGATTTTTTTTTAAAATTTTTTTATGAAACCAGGATGAAAAATAAAATTTTTTGGTTTTTTTACTTTATTTATTTTCATTTTTTTTGTTTTATAATTTTATATATTTTTTTTAAAAAGAGCTTTTTGTTGTACAAAATAGTTCTCAAAGTTCTCAATTTCAAAATAGCTCTCACATTATCTTAATTATATATATATATATATGTATATATATATGTATATATATATAGCTTTAAGTTCAGTCGAGAAATGATTTTAATGCGAGAAGTGTGAGAAGAGATTCTAACCAATCACATTATTTCTTTTTACTTTTTAATTATTTAAACATAAGGGTATATTAGTAAACATAAATTTGTTTATAGTTGTAACTAACACCAATTAGTTATAACATGCTGGTAAAAAATAAATATAAATGAATTAATATATACAAATTGATATAACCTCCTTCACCCAAATCAAGATCCAAATATATTGTTTAAAATAAAATACGAATTTCAATTTCAAAACATGTGCATGCCATTTAATTAGAAGAAATCAACTGTAAGGCCCCGGTCCCGATGTCCTACTTTGACGTTGAATTTACTCATAAATATAGTTCTAAATATCATAGTGAGCTAAACTTTTCACGGAATATAAAAACATCAAACATTCATTACAAAATATTAAAATCTTGTCTTTAAACTTTCAAATTGTCTTAACATAGAACATCATAACTTTATTGCTAGATGCCAGTCAGCTAAATCCATGTCATGTGCCTCCCTCAAGCCAGCTCTTTCATCTTATTTGCCTGCATGCATACTAAAAGTCAGCTACGCTGAGTGGTTCTAGTTAATCAGGCAACATACATTTCATACACATACTTACATATATGCATCTGAAGATACATATTATATACTTAACCTGCTTATACTTCATTCATACCTACATACGTACATTCATACATACATACATTCATACTTAATACTTTCATACGTTCATTTTTTTATACTTTCATACTTTCGTTCTTTCATACTTTCATACTTTCATACTTTCTTGTTTTAATAGTTACTAATACATATATAACTATCTCTACGTTATAAATAGCATTTTGCCCTACTTCTTCGAGTATTATTAGGGCCAGATTCCCCTTCCGCCTAGGATATTGTTAGGGTTCGGTTCCCTTCTGCCTCGAATATTATTAGGGTCTGGTTTCCTTCTGCCTCAGATATTATTAGGGTTCGTTTCCCTTCTGCCTCGGATATTATTAGGGCCCGGTTCTCTTCTGCCTCGTATATTATTAGGGTCCGGTTCCCTTCTGCCTCAGATATTATTAGGTTATGGTTCCCTTCTGCCTCAGATATTATTAGGGTCTGGTTCCCTTATGCATCGAATAACCATACAACCATATCATAGACATACATGTGTTCATATACATTTACTTGTATATTTCTAATTCTTTCTACATTCAATATCATACATATATTATCATTAAACATACAAATAACATACACTTACCACTTAAAGTAAGTGTATTAACAAATCACATTGAGTATGCACACAACCCCAAAAACATAACAAGAAAATGGGGCTAGAAACTCACATGTGTCATGCTTCTTTCGGAATTAATGGTAACACCTCTCTTCTACTGAGCACGGCTAACTACTCAACACATACGAGTTAAGTATTACTTTTGTATTCTTACGTGTCTATTCTAGCCTCTGTCTTTCTTTCTAAGTCGTTCTCATTAATCATTACCTTTATGTATTAATTTATCACTTATTCTTTTCTTATACATCATATAAGTTCATACACGTCGTATAATTACTTATTCGCCGTATATCTTTCTTTTATCTGAAAATCCACTTATCCAGCGTATATATATCCAGCGCATAAGTACATATATGCCATATACGCCCACATGCTTCCATACATATACGCCCGTATATTCATAATACATATCCGTCGTATAAGTGTGGAACTTATGTGCTCGTATATGCATAACACATATCCGCCGTATAAGTTGAGTTTCACATATCCATCGTATACATATCCGCCGTATATGTATATACATATACGCTGTATATGTGTACACATATACGCCATGTATGTGTACATATACACAATGTATAAGTGTTATACTTTTACGCCGTATAAGTGTTATCTATTCCTCGCTTATCCGCTGGGCACATATCCGCCGTATATGTGCAGGTCAGCCCCTCTTTAATGCGTGTTTAGGGTATTTTAGCGATTCTGGAACCGTCAGCCCCCACAGTTGCCTCGATTTTGATTGTTTATGCCCAGGTAGCTTTGGGTGGTACAGATCCAAGCTAAGGTGACCCTTAAGCTCCTTTTCGATTGATTAAACACCCAATTCAAGATAGATATAGATTTAAACTGCTCATTCGGCATCCCGGGGTTGCAGTATCGGGTTCTATAGTGTTGGGTCAACTAAGATAAATGATTCCCTCCATGTTTCATGCAAACCCGACTACGTTTACCCATCCTTTTCACGAACCAAACCCTACTCGTTTTACCCGAAATGAACCAACTAACCCATTTACTAGAAAGTTCATTACTTTGCCAATAATAGTGACTCGTTCTATCATCCTACAAATTTTCATGCAAATCCGTTCACGAAAACTAAACCATTTTAAAAAAAACGCACCTTGAGGTTTATGTTCGAAATCACTCGAATAGATCAAAACCATATCAAACAAACTCGGAATTGAGTAATTCAAGCACCACGGAACAGTTTCGCCATTATCTACAAACCCATTAGCTCGTTGTCGCCAGAAACCATC
The DNA here is from genome assembly GCF_021521415.1 of Bidens hawaiensis. NCBI lineage: Eukaryota > Viridiplantae > Streptophyta > Magnoliopsida > Asterales > Asteraceae > Bidens > Bidens hawaiensis. Next base: position 30,865 of record NW_027496355.1, on the reverse strand, counting down.
CGCTACACTCGCCAGAGAAGCTAAAAGGTTGCCGGAAAATTCCATTATCCACTGTTACGGTTTGTGTGATAAAATCTAGACCTCCCGACTTCTGATCTAAGATCCGACTTGTAAAACTCTTCATTTATATACTATGAACACTCTGTAAAATTTGAGACAGATCAAACGATTATATCTCCACGAATTATCGGTTCTTTGTGGGTGGTTTTCTCAAAAACGGGAATTGGGTTAAGAATGAAGAAATGTGTGTTTTCTTGAGGTGTGGAGGCAAGGATGGAAATGAAATGAGATGGTGGCTATTCTTATATGATAGGGTTAGGGTTTCATTTTTAACTTTCCATCTAATGACACTTATTACCCTCATACTTTAGATAATTACATTTAACTTTTATACTTCATTTAAACCCTGATTCATTTAAAATATCAAACGAAATTCAGGATGTTACAAGTCTACCCACCTTATAAGGGGTTTTGTCCTCCAAGGCTGCTTAGTCCTTGTAAAAGGAATACTTCCTGTATTCACATCCTTTCTTGAATCGACTTAGCTTCCTATCTTACCGGTTTATCCTTTGTCTCAGAATCATCAAGCGATGTTCATTAGTTTTAGCGATCTTAGGTAGCTTGTCCATGAAATACTCAATGAACGCTTCCTTATATAGACTTAGCAAGTCCCCATCATTTCCTTAAGCATGATTTTCTTTCTTGTTATTCAAACAGAAACATTACACTTACCATCACAACACTTAGCATTGAATGGCCCTTCTTTAGCAAATATACTGATTTGCAATACGTTTAAAACATATTAATTCCAAAAAGGAAACCTTCCAGTTTTTCTTTAAGGATTACTTCTTGAAATCCCTTTGTCTATTCATTAAGATAGAACACTTCTTGCAATTCTTGAGCACATCCATTGCATAACTTGTCGGAAAACTCCTTAAGTTACCACTTAAACCTCATTTAATTCTAAGTTCTGCATCAACACGTAGGGTTCATGAATTATAGTTGTCTAAGGTAGCTTGATCATGAAGTCGATGATGATACATCTCCCTTTTCTTGACTAATCAAGTCTCACCTTGTCTTATGCATCCATTGTTGTCTGCTATTGCAATCGGGCTGGCTGATATATCAGAACTGCTTATATTAACCGACTTCCTTTCTGGGCATGTTTGGACCTTCATATGGACATTTTATAATACCATTATGTATTTATCGTTCTAGAGGACTTCTCTCTCATGATCACATGATTATCAGTGACAACACTAATCACTCGTGTTAAGACTCAATTCAAATAAATATAAGTCTAAACCATATCTACGCCGTCCTTGCAAGTCTTATGTCCTTGTTTTCTAACATCCTCTTGCAGCGTGATTGTCAGCTCCATATTCATAGCCCTTGTGGTTGTTCCTATCCATGTAGGCAAAGTATCCTATCCTTCCACAGTTGTCTCATACCAAGAACTCGTCTTCACTTGACTTCTATTCAAAGGTTTCACTTGCATCCGTATCTCCCTTCATTGTAATCAACCTATTTCCTTTCGAAACCTTGATTTATACCGAGTATCTAGACCTATGAGCTTCATCTAGGAGTTGGCCTCGAAGATAACGTGGAATCCTCTGGTGACCAAATCTGATTTTCACATCATAAGTATTATCTTCCAAATATCGGTGTAATCAGAAAATTCATTTCTTTTTTATCTTACTCTCATCATATATAACTTCTATTGCGCCTTGTAGATCTCGCTCATGAAATCCAAAGTGCTAACAAATTTATACAGCTTAATTGTCACGATAACTTCTTCACCTTCATGCCTGATTGCGTCAGCAACCATATTAGCCTCACCAGGATATTACTTGATTTCACACTCATAATCCTTTATCAGCTCTAACCATCATCTTTGCCTCATGTTCAGTCCATTCTGCTTGAAGAAATAATTCACACTTTTATGATATGTATAGATGGTACACTTCGAAAACTAAGAATACAACTTCTCTTTCTTCAGCGTTTCCAACACTTCTCTCAAGTGTTTGGCATGGTTGGTCTTATTCCTTGAATAAATCAAAACTATCGCTAATAAGGCAATGATTGATTTGTTCAGCGTCGGACGACATAGCATATTCATCATAATCATATATGCTGTTGGAGCATTCTTCAATCCAAACAATATCATGAGAAACTCTTAGCGTCCATATCGTGTCCGAAACGTAGTCTTAGGGATGTCTGCCTCCTTCACTTTCAACTGATGATAGCATGTTCTGAGGTTTATTCGCTAGAACCATCTAGCACCTTGCAATTGATCGAAAAATCATCAATCCATAGAAACGGATATCAATTCTTCGCCGTAAGCTTGTTAAACTCGTGGTAATCTATATACATACTCATACTTCCGTCTTTCTTCTTAATGGACATCACCAGTACACCCCACAGGGAGAAACTCGGTATTAAAAACCCATTGTCGAGGAGTTCTTGCAGTTGGGACATTAACCCTTTCATCTCGAACGGAGCCAGGCGGTAAGGTGCTTTCGCGACGGGTTGTGATCCTGGTAATAACTATATCTACTTCTCGTTCTGGTGGCAACTCCGGAAGGTCCTCTAGGAACACTTATGAATATTTACACACTATAGGAACATCTTTCACTTATTTCGTCTTGACCATAGCTTCGACAACATAAGCTAGGTAGGCACTACACCCTCGCCTTAACAAACCTTAGGCTTTTATTATCGAAATGACGTTAAGCCCTGAACTTTCCTTATCACCATACACCATCACTATACTGCCATTCAAGGAATTCAACCTTATAAACTTAATCTTACATGCTATATGTGCCTCAACTCAAATAGCAAATCCATTCCCAAACGACATCGAACTCTCTTAAGGTCAATAAATAAGAGTATTAGGAAACTCACGTCTCTCTAGTTCTATCTTGTAATTCTTAACCATTATTATGATTTTTTAACTAAATTATCGCTAGTGGTCTCTTTCATAAAAGTCTCAGGTACACAGCTACATTCTTCGTAGAGTCCTCCTTTCATATTCGCTACACCATGTGTCCTCATCCTTTCATGCCTTATCAATTATGGTACCTTGACAGTCACCTGATCTTCTCGATCGTCTTTACCTTCTGATCATTAGCTTCTTCACTCTTGATCCCAACAAGTTCCCTTATGGTGCTAACTATTGCAGGCATACTACACATTTTGACTCATTCCAGCTGACTTATCTCCGCAGATTTCATGTTACTTCCACATGGATTTTGAGAAACATATTAACTAATAAGACGTATATGAAATCAATTGATGTTGTTATATCTATAAATACATATGCATATATTATGGGAAAATATTATCAAGAGACGGGAAACATGTTGGTTACATTGTTAGACCACATGCATTCCATGTATACATAAATTATCATGCCAACACCAAGAAGGAAGCCATCGAAATATTTTTTGATATCAACTACCGATGAAGTGTTTAGAATTGGTGATCTCGGAATAGAGCCGTGTCTCCACAAGGTGGAAGTGGTAGAGTTCAAGGTACTAAGATGGTCCCCAATTAGAGTGCCGAATAAGTGCAGCTGACAACGCCACCAAAAATGGGCTAGCAAATAAAAATCTAGCTACGACCTACTAGAATAATGCAGACCGGCCATCTTTTTTTTATTTTAAATACTTCTTTTTAATATATGTACTTTTGTAATATTTTTATTACATTTTTATCTATTGTATAGACTTTTTTGTTTCAATTTTCTTTTAAATTAATAATGTGAATGTAGATTCATATAACTCAATTTCATCATCTATTGGACAATTCATCTACTAAAATTAAGATTATTAATTAAACAACCATAGCAATTAAAGAAATATAAGACAAAAATTTAAGAAGGCTGATAGCAATAAATTTCATTTGCCATATGACGTCGGAAGTTAATACATTTTTGTTGAATACTTCTTTCGTACACCCATTCTTGGTCGGAATATATTTTTTCAAACGTTAATTTTAAAAGCAACATACAAAGGATTACTCCCGAATTTTCCGCAATGTTATCAACATTAGAGGGCCAACTATCTATTTGACAAACAAGCATACCATCTACTTTTTGACGCCCACTTTTTTCCTAATAACACATACAGTCCAACAACAATAAAAAAAGTGACTCAAATACAGAAATTGTTTCAAATAACTGCCGATGATAACACTTTGACCTTCCACACCCGGACGAATCGCATGAATTTGTAAAATATGCGTGAATTTCAAACGTTTTCATGTCAATATCCATAACATACCAGACTATTTCTTTAACAAAAATTGGAATGAAAACCTGAAATTTATTACAAAACCAACTAGTTACTCACTAAATAACTGTAACAACAAAAACTAAACAAAAACTTTCCACATATAAGTTCCACAACGGAGGAAATCTCGGATCTTCGCTGTTAACAAGATTTGGATCGATGGAGTCAGGTGCTTCTGTAAAACATGGAGGAAGAACAGACCAACGGAAAACCGCTGTCGACAATGTAAAACTATTAAAAGCTTCCAATCGATTAAGCATGAGATACCCAACCTAACCATGTATATGCTGAAAACAAAAATCAAGAAATTAAAACTTCATTGTATATATGTAATTAATTTAAAAGTAATTCAAAATAATTACAAACTAGTTTATAACTAACCAATCAGATTCAGATTTACGCAAGGTTGAGATAGCCACCGAATTCACGACCTAGAAGCCGACCCCAAAAGTCTCAACCAACTTTCATTTCGTTAAGTAAATGAGAAGAACAAAACAAATAGCTTCCATCATTATAGAACTTATCAACGTTTGGAGACCAACAATCAAAATCTGAATTTGGCAATTGCCAAAACGTTTGGACCGAGACAGATGTTATTTGGGAAAATTTTAGCGACACTTGGTGATTCCATTTATTGGATCTCAACATAAACTCGTTGTTATTAATCAAAATATAACTCATGTATGGATTCATATGAGAGTGGGAGAACATGAACATGGTTTTTGTGAAGATTATGAAAAACATTAGGGAAAGAAGAAGATAATAATGAACATGAGTTTAGATTCCTATGAAAATCATCTTGGCAGTTGCATTTTCATCAAAATACGTCTCCGGAGTTGAAATTCATTTGAAATTCATATTGGAGATGTATTTCAAAAAACTCAAAAAACCAAAATTTTGAAAACCCACGTGGAAGATAGACACCGTTTGAAATATCACGTTAAAGATTGTTTTGATCAGGTAAGTTTTCAAGCGAAATCCAACGTGTAAGACGGATTTGACCTGAAAACTTAGGTGGTAGCTGGGGAGCATTGACACGTGTCAGTTTGTGATAGGTTGTTGAAAACTCATGGGGAATTTCCCAATGTCACGTGAAAGATGGATTTTGAGGGCTATTTTGGGAATTTTCAAATTTGGAGGGCTATTTTAGGGATTCTCTCTCCTAAGAAGGGCTATTTTGGGAATTTTCCCTATAAATATTAGACTTGATATAATATGTTTGGAAGATGTATAAGATGCTTTCCTTAATTAGCCCCTAGAAGCCATCTCTAAATTCCTCCCTCTTGTCTAATAGAACTGACAACCCACACAAGAAAAGAATAAGTAATGCATGTTTCTTGGAAATAAGAATGTGTAGCCATAAATGGTATAATGAGAGGACTTCGCTTAGCTTTCTTATATGGTGAACAAGATTCTTTATCCATTGGTCACCCTAGAGCTGCCCTATGCTTCCTTCTCTTTCTTAGTTTTTACAACAAGCACAAACACACACCCATAGTTGATAGTTTTGTGAGTATAAAGAAACACAACCTAGAGATACCTGAATGGAAGTGGGAACACATCACCATGGATTTCATATCCAAGCTACCTCGTACAGCTAAACATCATGATACCATTTGGGTGATTGTGGATCGTTTGACGAAAAGTGCTCACTTTCTTCCTATACGAGAAGCCATCTCGTCAGAAACGTTAGCAAGTTTGTTCATAAAGGAGGTCGTGACTAAGCATGGAGAGCTACCATCGATCGTGTCTGATAGAGATACACGTTTTACCTCAGGGTTTTGGAAGGAGTTCCATGCAGCAATGGGAACAAGACTAAACATCAGTTCGGCGTATCATCCTCAAACAGATGGGCAGTCTGAAAGGACTATTCAAACCCTTGAGGATATGCTACGTGCTCGTGTTTTTGACTTTGGAGGAAGTTGCGATGGTCATCTACATCTTGTAGAATTTTCTTACAACAATAGCTACCATTGAAGTATTGGTATGCCGTCGTTCGAGATGTTACATGGAAGACGCTGTAGAACTCCTGTATGCTGGGGAGAGATCGGTCAGAAAGAAATGAGAAGTCTAGAGATTGTGCAAGAAACCTCTTCAAAATTTGATCAAATCAAGGCAAGGATGAAAGCTGCTCAAGATCGTCATAAGTCATATGCTGATAAACGGCGACGACCAATCGAGTTCAACGTTGGTGACAATGCGGTGCTCAAGGTCTCGCCTTGGAAAGGAAATATTCGCCTTAGGAAGAGAGGGAAGTTAAGTCCAAGGTACATTGGACCATTTAGGATCATGGATCGTGTGGGTGAAGTGACTTATAAGCTAGATTCACCCGAGGAGTTAGAAGAAATTCATTCAACCTTCCATGTTTCTCATATGAGGAAATGCCTAGCTGATGACACGTCTCATGTGCCATTGGTAGATATTGAGGTTGATGAACGGTTGAACTACATTGAGAAATTGGTAGAGATAGTTTACCGCAAGGAAAAGCAACTCCGTCATAAGGTTATATAGTTGGTGAAAGTGATATGGCAGCATCGCAAGGGATCAGATGCCACATGGGAAGCTGAGGAAGAAATGCGCAAGTTTTACCCTGTTTTGTTAAGATGGTAGTTAGGTTTCGGGGACGAAACCTAATTAAGGAGGGAAGACTTGTAACATCCTAATTTTGATAATAATATATAAAAGGAAATAATGTTTGTTTATTTTAAATGTGTGTTAATATTTAATTAATATTAAATATATAACAAGGACTATGGACTTGGATTAATAAAGGATGGATTAACGGGTGGTGATGGGCGTTAGGTCCATGGGCTTAAGAGAGTATAAAAACTCTCTTAAACCTCCCTAAAACCCCAAACCGGATTTCTTATCTTTCAAGTTTCCTACACACTCTAAAACACACACACACACCTCCTACCATTCACGACCACGACCAAGTAAGGATCCAAGTCTAAGAACCAAGTTTGGATCTTGATTATACAAGCTAGATACGACTCGTGAGAGAATAATGAAGCTAACCGTAGCCTAGAAATGTCAAAAGGTATGTCCTTTACACTTAAAGATTTCGTTTTTATGAACGCTTTGTCCTAAAACTAAGCCCTAGAGAAAATCGGGTATAGACAAACCATAAAGTTACAAACTTGATGTTAAAAAAAACGAAATTAGTGAACTTGTAGTATAATACGGTTCATGATAAAACCATAAATCTAGCCAAACAGGTTCGGGACCAATAAAGGTTCGAGCTTTAAGGACACCCGAGCTAGATATTAAGCAAAGGAGGGTATGGGAATGTTTAGGAGATGATATGGAACCGTGATAAGAGAATGGATGTCAACATATTGTATTCGCATACATTATGATTCACATACATTCTGTAATCTCGTATACTAGCTCTTATTCGAATATAGAAGGTAGGGTTAGACAAGTGTAACCTATTCGAATACAAAAAAGGAGAAAGAAAGATCAAGCAAGTGTTGAGTATTCGAATATAAAAGGAAAGAAATAAAGGAACACAATGTGTTCAAATATAAATGTATTCGAATACTAAAGTATTCGAATACCTTATATTCGAATAAGATGTATTTGAATGTAATGTATTCGAATATGATGTATTCGAATATAAATTATTCGAATACATTAGTGTTTGAGGGTAAAATTGTATTCTAAGAAAATTATATTCGAATACAAATCCATGCTTATGAATACAATGCCTTCCAAGGCCATTAGAATAGACCAAACTTAGCCATTTCGCTAAGACCCAAATAATGTGATTAGGACAAGTATTGATACATGTAATTAATGTACAATTAGCCGAGCCCAGTTAAAGAGAGGAATAACAATTAACGGAGAACGTAACAGAATCCAGGTGAGTTTCTACCCCCATTTCCTTGCTATGTTTTTTCGGGGCTGTGTGCATACTCAATGTGAACGTTAATACACTGAGCTTAAATGGTAAGTGTATGCTTTGATGATTAATGCAATAGTATGTATGAATGTCATAAAGAATGTCTGTCGGTGTGTGAACGATCTTCGGATATTGCATGTATTGTCGGGGCAAGTAATGTGCCTAGAGTAAAAAATGTGTGTATATAAGTATGTAATGAAATGAGTATGTATCAAGGTATGATTAAATATCTAGAAAGGTATGGAAGGTATGGTTAGAGAGGGAACTGACCCTAATAATATCTGCGAATGAAGGGAACATACCCTAATAATATCTGCAAATGTAGGGAACAAACCCTAATAATATATGCGAATGCAGGGAATAGACCCTAATAATATATACGAATGAAGGGAACATACCCTAATAATATATGCGAATGAAGGGAACATACCCTAATAATATCTGCAAAGATTATATGACGAGGTGTATGCATATATGTATGTATAAAAAGAAAGAATGAAAGTATAATTGTATGAACGTATGAAGAAAGGTAAAAAGCTAAGTATGTTATATGTACCCTCGGGTGCGTATATAAGTAAGTGTGTGGACGTATTGTATGTTACTTGTGTTAACTATAACTCACTCAACGTAGCTGACTTTTAGTATGCACACAGTTGAATAGAATGAGATAGCTAGCTTGAGCGGGGCACATGAGAGAAGAATAAGAGGATGGCATCTGAAGCTCATGATGTTTTTATGTTTAATGTTTTTATAATTGAAAGACAAAGATGTTTGTCTAAGACAAGTTATGAAATGTTATGAATGTTTAATGCAAGTTTTTATATTCCACGGAAGTTCAAATTAACTCTGATATTTAGAACTGTGATTATGAGTAAATGCAACGTTAAAGTGAGGCACCGGGATTAGGGCCTTACACGTCGACCATTGGCTCGCATCGTTACTTAATATTAGACTAGTATAATATAGTTGTAATTTCTTATGTAAAATTTTCTCATTATTTGTTGAGTCTCATTATTATGTAATATTTTCTCATTATTTGTTGAATCTCATTATTAATTATTATGTAAATATGCTTAAATTTGGCTTGGGAAACAAATGGTATATTAAGCTATTTATAAAGCTGATTGGAAGTTATATGGACTAGATCATCATGGCTAGATTTTCGGGTTGCAAGGTCGCCGTAATTACCTGCCATGTACACATTGACCTAGGTGATTTGATTTATATCATAATTACCTAGGAAGTATAAAAGACAATATTTAATTGACAATAATATCTTATTTTCTTCTTATAAAAGACAATGTTTTATGGAATTTGAACCATAAAATACTAACACTAACACAAAGACATCATTAGTATTAATTTTTAGTCACCACTACTAGAATAAAAGATTACAACATAGAATAAAGTTAGGTGATTATTTTACCTTACAACATGAGACCAATCATTAACATAAATTAATACCACGTGAAAGCTATATTTTTTGCATATAATTAATAAGTATTAGATACAAAAAGTTAATGTCTTATCATATTTAAGTGATCAAAATATATAATCTTATATAACCATAAAATATCTAAACAAAATAGATCGTGAACAGTGATTGGTCTTGACTCTAGTTGAAACTGACCTTCACCCCCACATCAAGAAAGTTCTCGTCTAGAAAATCGCCCCACTTACGAACCTTGTAAAGATGAGACTGATAATAACTATCATTTATGGCAAGCAAATGTTTCAAAAACCTCCCCTGAATCACCAAGTATGAACTTCAATTTGAAAGTCCTCGACGGATGTCGAATCGGTTCACAAATGCAGCAGGTAGTTTCCGCAATATTGAAATAAATTTTCAATTATAAATTAACTTATTATACAATAATGTTTTATTGAAATTATAGTAAATAAGAGAATAGTTATATGTAAAACTAAAGTAAAACATATAATTGATCGCTTAACTAAAAGGTGTAGTCAAAATTTAAAGTATAAATTAACTTACCAGAGAACCCTTAAGCACCCTCTTGAAGGTGTAATCGAATTCCAGCCCTTGAACATTCATGTATTCTTCTAGAGTAAATCCAAAAGTACATGCATACATATCAAATAGTTTGATCAAACTTTAAAAAATCAAAATTGGATTCATATAATAGATTGTATCATTAATAACCCTAATTCATTTATTAACTACATTCATTACGCAAAACACGAATAGAAAGGATGACGATATCGTGCATGGTTGCATACACTGGTTATTCATAAATCAAACGTGTAAAGCATGAAATACCTTGGTTATTGAATATAATAATTATTAAAGTTAGAATGTAATAATTATTTTTTATATTTCTAATATGAGATAAAAACTAATCATAAATCATATAGGTATAATAAAAAAAATTGGTTTGATTGGCTTGTAAATGAGTATGAAAATTTGAGTTAGATTGGATTGTGTAGGTGGAAGAGTGAGAAATTAGTTTTTTAATAAAAAGTTGAATTGGGTTGGGTTGCTAACGGGGATGGCAATGAACATTTAGTCACACCTAAACTAGCCTTATACTAGTGAAGTTACTGTTGTCACGTATTCCAATGCTGACCGACAAACGGGTTGTTCAGTTTTAATAAGATCGCTTTTATATCTTTTTGTACTTAAAATGGCACATGCACATTATTTTGTTCATATCTGTTAGTTTAGATTTTCTCTTTGGGTGTTAACTATCAAGGTAAGTCTGCTGATTTTTATATTACATGTGTATTATAATCTGGAACTGAGTGTTTGTAAGTTGGACTGTTTAGATAAACAGTTTAAAGGATCAGTGTGTATCCATTGTTGTGTGTGTTAACTGTGTTGATCTTGTTGTTATAGATGAAGATTACTGATTTAGAGGAAGATGACATGGAAGATGATAAAGTGCTAATTTGGTCATGGATTTTCAAGGAAGGGACGAAAGGAAGATCACAAGATTCGGTTCAAGTCTAATATCCGCGAGTTGGTGGATTATTTTTCATAGTATAGTCTGTCTGAATCTCGGATAGATGATCTGAATCTATGATGGTGCTTTTGTAAAAATTTTATTCACCATCATTATTATAGATTCGACCGAGGTCGACAGACCGGATCTTCGGATGCCTGGGGTGCTGCCAAGACATCCATGGGTAAATTGATTGATCTAAATTTTCAAGTTAATACAACCGAGGTCTACTATATCATTAGTTATGATAAATCAAGTTTAGGAATTGAGTTTGTAATTTAGGTCTAGCATTATCTAAGAGGGAGTTTGTTAGAGCATTTTTGTCTAATGCTAGGTCTAGTGAGTTTGATGTGTCATTTGTATTTTTTAAAGTGCTAAACTGTCAATAGGTGAAAGTATGTTAAGTGAAACATATAAGTTTAAGAGCGTATAAGCTTATACGCCCGTATAAACTTATACGGAGCCTGACCATATACGTTGTCACTGTTCATCTATATATAGAGCCTTTCATGTTGATTTTTGTAACAATCGTGACAATTATTTAGTTTGTACTCTGATTGTTATAATCAATATACTAAATGTTAAGAGTGAATGTGTTGTGACTACTTTATGTTATAATTCCGCTATACCATATCGAATAGTAAATATAAACATTTCGGTAAATCCAAAAGTACATTCATACATATCAAATAGTTTGATCAAACTTTAGAAAATCAAAATTGGATTCATATAATAGATTGTATAATTAATAACCCTTCATTTATTAACTACATTCATTACACAAAACGCGAATAGAAAGGATGAAGAAATCGTGGTTGCATACACTGGTTATTCAAAAATCAAACTGCTTATAATAGTGTTTAGAACTAAAATGGGCCCAAATTATCGTGTTTTGAACAAAAAGGCCTAATTAATAATCTTTTATGCAATGACCAATTGAAAAACATAATATAGTCTTTAATCACACAATAAAATTAAATATGTCACTATAATCACACCTCATTAATTAGTAATATTTTTACACACCTAATAAAATGAAAAATTATAATCTGGATAATACCGATATATAAAGACAGGAATTATTTTTAGAGTCACTATTGTTTAACCTTTAGTCACATTGTTACATAAATACATAACCCTAACACACCTTTAGTCACACTCTTTTGTAAAGAATGAAACTGTGACTATAAACTACTAAGACAACACTAATGTTTCCTTAAAAAATGTATAGAATGTAACGGTCACATGCTGACTAAAAATACTTACACTTCACTAACATTTCTATAGTAATGTTAGTTCTATTCACACCTAACAAAGTGAACAATTAACATATGTTACTTCTAGTCACATATTGTATGCATTTAACATCACTATAATATATAATTTGTCACACATCCATATTCGAGCTGTGACCAAAAAGTAATTATACATCAACAACGATGATTGTCTATTGAACATTTAGTCACACCTAACAAAGTGAACAATTAACATATTTTACTTCTAGTCACAAATTGTATGCATTTACCATCACCATAATATATATTTTGTCACACATACAAATTGGAGATGTGGCCAAAAAGTAATTATACATCAATAACGATGATTGTCTATTGAACATTTAGTTACGCCTAACTGTCACACCCCAACCTACGGCGGAACATGCCGGGGTGTGGCGTTGATTGTGTCATAACTCAGAAGACACTAAATAAAATACACGTGTCAATATCTAAATTACTCATTCATATATCAATTTTCAAAAGCACAAACATTGTCTTAAAAGAATACCGTTACAATGAAATATTCAAAACATAAATAACTTAAGACAAAAGTGTTCTTCATTCATCAAGCAACCTAAGATATCATCTAACTTCCAATACTTGATTCACCCGATAAATCTACCTGCGTCATGCGTGAAAATACATATTCTTGTCAACATAAAGTTGAGCAAGTAAACCACAGTTTTTGAGTATATATAATAAGTAAAAAGACAATTCCATGCGATAATTGTAAATCACTACAACTAGTATAATAATAAATAAAAGTTGCCTTTTCACTCGAATCATATTGTTAACAAGCTAATTCAACGACGTATGATCATACTAATGAGGATGAGGATGAGATACCAACCACCACAACAAAAGTAAACACATAGTCACATTTACACGTATCAACTAATCGAGCAATTTCAATAATCGCATATATTGGAACCGTAGTGAAAATCTATAACACGTTTGATTGTGAACGCATAACGCCCCCAAAACTTAAAACGGTAAAAAGGGGGATGTGAATTTACTTACCTTTGATGAGTGGATAAAGTGAGGACGAGATAATAAAGGAACTAGAATAAAAGCGGCCAAGCTCCTCGAGGTTCACCGACAAATAATCCTACTTGTTAACGATAAAGTGTGTTAAATATAGTCATAACGAAATATTAAGATTTATGGCGGGTTTAGATGTGGTTAAAAATATTGATAGTTACATTTTCGATAATAAGGGTTATTATTGTTGTCATTAATATTGTTATTATTATTATGATTTTTTATTATTAAAGTGTTATAAAAGAAAATTTATCTTGAACGATCTAAAATGGTTCGGTTTATCAAAGTAATGTTTATTTAATATTGTATTATATAGTAGATGTAAAATTTTGATTAAAAAGGTTTTAAAAAAAGATAAAATTATTAAAAAAAACCGGGTTTCACGAGGCTTAGAGATTCGGTTTAGACAAATTAACATTTATTACTTAATATTTATAAGTAATGAAATACACAACCAGGTTATAGGGGGAATCGAAGGTTCGGTTTTGTCAAAGTTATATTTATAAAATTTATTAAGTAATAATAATAATCAAAAATCAAGAAAAGAATGTTAATATGAAAAAATATCACCAAAAATGGGTCCAGGGGGTTTCGAACCCACGCCCTGGATCGTTTCAGAGTTTTAAATGGACACGCACCAGCCATCAGGTTGGTGCTTTAGGTTGTGACAGATATAGTCTGCATCATATTTGAGCATACACTCAAAAGAAAATTCCCACATTCATATACAAACCCTAGAATTCGAAATTCGTATAATTGATCCATGTTTGTTACAAATGAATTGGGGTTTATGTTACTGGGTTATAAACGAATTGTAGGTATGAATTAATTACCTGAGACTGTAGCGGATTAAGGGTTAATGACACCTTAGGGTTACGTTTCAACCTTGATTATCGAATATGATATTAACGAACTCGTATGTTAAAATTAGGTTAGGGTTATGATTTGCGCTGGTTTTAGGGAGTGTGTATGCACAATTAATTGAATTTTAAACAAGTTTATATAGGGTTTTAGTGATGAGATTAGCCGCGGTTCGTTTTGGTATGTTAGCTGTCAATTCGTTAACGTTTACCATGAATAGAGTGTCGGTAGAATCGAATTAAGGTAACGAATAATATGGGCATGATCAGTTATGCGTAAATCTAAAACTTATGGTCCAAGATAGAGGGGGGTGGGTGGGTGTTGCGTCGTCGGTGTTGGGAGAGGAAGGAGAAGGGAAAAAAATTTGAATAATATTTGCAGTTTGGTCCTCGATCTATGGTTGGTGGTTCAAAAGTATATTAAAGTTAGTTAAGGGGTTAATTTTGTACATCAAATAAAATATATAAATAAATAGAATATTAAACAATTAAGAACTTTATTGATAAAATACCCGAACCCGAACCCAGGTCGGGTAATGATTACAAAACCGAAAGGGAACGAAAAACCCGAAATGTTACACTAACTAAGTGAACAATTAACATATTTTACTTCTAGACACATATTGTATGCATTTACCATCACCATTATATATATTTTATCACACATCCGAATTGGATATTAGACAAATAAATACTTATACATCAATAACGTTGCCTTAGTATTAAAAATTTTAGTCACACCTACTAAAATGAACTGTGACTATAAACTACTAGACTTCACTAACGTTTTCTTAGTATTAACCGTTAGTCACACCTAATAAAGTGGACAATCACCAAATTGTAATTCTATTCACATGTTTTTTTTCCATTAACCATGACCATAATATATAACTTGTCACACATCCATATTCGAGCTATGACCATAAACTTCTTATACATCAATAACTATTTCGTTAGTTTAAATTTGTACTCACACATAATAAAATGGAAGCTGACCATTTGTTACTTCTAGTCACATGTGACATACATTATGTTTAGTATGACTAAAGAGGTGATTCTTTATGCAATAGTCACACAAGCCCGTTGAAATCGTCACCAAAACATTCCATGAATTTTCAAGCATACATGCGGTGACACTTTTCTTCAAAAGTGTCATATAGACCTGATGGGATGTATGCCACCAAAATTCAATTTTGTACTAGTGATAGATGAAGTAAAGATCCTTAAAGTATTAAAAGGATATAAATATAATCTTAGAAAGATGGACAACAATTGTATGCTATAACTTATTGAAGCCATTAAATACTAAACTAAAATATAAGATGAAGCTTTTTGGAAAGATGAAAGAATGGGTTAAGAAAACCCTAATATTAAAGTTATGATATTATGTGACAACAAAAGAAGTTTGTTAAATGAACTATTATGGCTTCATGTATTAGCATACATATTAATTGTATAACTTAGGTTATGATGAAGACAAGTATCATGTGGTCAATTTTGAAATAATTTACTTAAAGTATGGAAATAGGGTTTATGACAACAAATAAAAGACCACACCTGATTTTTTCATGTCACAGGAATCATGAAATGAAGATAATTTACAAAGGAAAAGGATAATGCGAGAGATGTTTGATAAAAGTGGATTATAGGTAATTATAATGATAAACTTATAATGAGTATATCTTATAAAGTAAAGAATAATTATGAAATAATAAATAATGGAAATTTGTGAATAAAAACCCTAATCTATAGGAAATATAAACTAAGGGAATGAATGAAAGAATATTTGAAATGATGAATCTAAAATGAGAACCATCATGATGTAGGACTCGAGTGGGAAGCTTTAGAAAAGTGTGACTAGATTATATATAGAAACTTACTTGGACCAATTAAAGGTGAGTTCGTAGCCCCTTTTATCTTTTTAGTGTTCAACTCAGGGGAGAAACTTGCTTAATATAAATATAAATTGTTTTATAGATACGTGACTGCTATATGAGTTATATTAGTATACTGTTTATCGAAAAGTAAGTTATACTGAAATAGATATATATACTTAAAGCTTTGGTCGGGATTAAAACGATTACCTATGTTTTTGAGAAAGATAATTACTTATGTAACTGATTCAAAGTTATGTGAAGGATATGCTCAATGTCGGATGTTTATGCTTAAGAAGAATGATGATTGAATGATTTCATAGGCTAGAATTATTGCTTAAGTCTTCTTATTGTTGTTATGTAACCTTTAAGAGCCAGTGTCAATTGGGATAGTACTATCGGGGACGTCCATCCCATTCACGGTTGGTAGAGCCAACTACGTATATCTGAATACTTATTGTCATTGTGTGTGTGTGTGTGCTAACGTTCCATGATAAAACATTAGATCTAACGGGCCTGGAAAGGCATTAGCGGGGGCATAGATGAATCAGATAGGTTACAGGCTTATGCTATATTTCGAAAGAAATGATTTACTGAATATTGACATGACATATGATGAGCAGAGAATCCATACATAATACGAAACAATATTTTATCGAATTTTGAATCTATAAAAATGAGGTTTTAAAACAGATTATTAATGAAGTATTTGAAAGCTACGTCATTGGTATTTAAGTTGAAATTATGATTATAGACATGGGAATGTCAATATCAAGTATGTTTTGAAAAGGATTTGTGAACATAGACATGAGAATGTCAATGTCACGTATATTTTGAAATGAAATTGTGAATATAGACATGGAAATGTCAATGTCAAGTTTTGAAAATAAATGGTGAACCTTGACATGGAAATGTCAATGTCACTTATATTTATGAAATGGGTTTTTAGACCATGAATGGTGAAATTGAAGTTATTCTTGGTATAATAACTGTATACGTTTTTCGAAGAATTATGATGGCTAATGTACATGCTTTTGATGAAATTATTATATGAAAGAATGAAATCAGTTGTATAAAAGATACTTTACAAGGAAATGTAAATGCATTTGCTATAGATGCTTTTGTGATAACTTGAACCTGCGAGCTCACCAACTATTTTTAGTTGACATTTTCAAGCATGTTTGTCAGGAATGAAAATAGATGACTGCTTGCTAGGATTATATGAGGAAGATTTAGTATTAGTACTTAGTCTCTTGGCTGAGAATCTTGTAATATTACTATACTTTGTAAGAATTGTAAGGTTAGAATGCACTTTTGGCATCCTCTTGTAAACAATGTGCTTGTGATGAATCAATATACTGTACATTCCGCGTTTCCGCCTTGGCAGGGTGTTACATCATTCACTCGGTCATTAATCGATTTCGTAAGTTGTTCTTGAGTCATATTGATGCCGCCACGTCCAGCCATGATATCTTTGATTCACAATATACTATTAAATATGCATACATTAAGCAAACGAGTAATTCATAAACACTGCTTCACAAACTTCGAAATATAATAATTCTCATTATGGGCATCTTTGACAAAACTAGCTGCTAGCTGTAACTGGAAGCTGGTGGCTGGTAGCTTGAAGCTGGTAGCTGTAGCTTTTTAGATATATTTAGATGTTTGACAGAGTAGCTGAAGCTTTTAATAAAACGTATAAAATTACTAAAATGGGCATAACCAGAAACAATATTAGTAAATGTATTTATTTTGAAAGGTTATTTAAGTAAATTAAAATACTAAAAGCTTATAGCTCTTTCTAAACGCTACTAGTAGAAGCTTTAAGCTTTAAGCTTCTTCTCCGGACCTAAAAGCTTCAAGCTCCTTGAACCAAACAGAGCTTTTAATTGAGTAGGAGCTTTTTCTTAAAAGCTTGAAACTAGAAGCTCTTAAAAGCTCCTTAAAGCTTCCTGCCAAACATACCCTAAATAAATTGTAATTTGATTACATAGTATTCAAAGTGAAAACATCAGAATTCTTGAATTTGTTGTTTTGGTAGGGTCAATAACTTTAGATGACAGATTTTGAGGTTTTGGAGTTCAAGACGAAACCCCATCTTACACCAATGTACCTAGAGATTCACATTTGCGTTCTGGATCGTACTTGTCAACTTATCTTACATTGGGGTGTTATGTCCTTCCGTTATGCCTTTATAAGATAGTGATAACATCATAAACAAAAGTAGTGAATGTTAATAAGGGGGCCAAAAGAAGAGGAAAGGGGAAGCTTATTTCGATGAATACAATGTCTAATTAAGTCCAGTAATCACTGTCACTTGTTGGTGTCACCTAGGGCACTGACGTGTGATGACTCCTCGCATGCCTCCTCACCTTTCATTAGTGCTGGACGGGGCCTCTTATGAACTAGTGGTGGCGCCAAAAAATATAACATGACGCGAAGCAATACACGAGATAGCAAGTGAAACGGGTACGTTATTAACTAGGGATGATGACATGGGTGATGTTGTCTAATATATATATATATATATATGTATATATATTATAAATATTTCCTAAAGTTTTTGATACTTTGAGCTAAGTTTTTATTGTATATTACTTAAGTGGTTCATATTTATATTTAAAAGGATTTAAAATTTAATGGGGTAAAACAAAGTATATTTATTAAACTTTTAATAAATAAGTTTTTAACAAACAAGTGAACCTCAAATATGTTCAGTACTTTTCTTATCATCAATTTGCTTTTAATATTAGTTCTACAAAAATTATAACTTAGTTTATGTGATGATATTTAATAAAAATAAATAATGATACAAAGAAATAATAAACTCAGTATGTATAATAATAATAATATGAATCAAAGGGTATTCATGTGCACTTTTGCAAATCAAACTAATTTGATCCGCTTGAATTTTGCTATAGGGCCGGTTAACATCATTGGGCTTTAGGTAAGTAAACATAATCGCTTGGGCAACAAGCGTGAGGTGAAGAGAATATTATAGAAGCCAAGGTACCCCGCTGGTTAACAAGAAAGGGCAGTCTTGGATCAGAAGCTTGTGGCATTTGTTCGAAGGATTCAAAGAGAAAGAAAACGATTAAGCAAGCAGCCGGGCACGTTAAATAATTCGACGTTGAATATTGAGAATTAAAGAAGCAAGCAACTAGGCATGTCCATTAATTTAAGCTACCAGACTAGTAGTTGAATTATATTTATTAATTTTAGATGAATATTATTATTTGTCTTATACGTTTTTCGTTCATGAGTGTTGGCTAAACTTTATAAACTACCTAGGTTGTGATGAACCTTTGTTTGGTTGGATTTTATTTGAGATTATGTTCGTTATGGATTTATGTTTTAAGTAAATTGTTGAGTTTGATTGAATTGATGTGTATGATTACTTGGTTTTATTTGCTTAGGTTAATTGTTTCACATTACCTTGTTGATTGTTTCATAGGATAGGGTTTTGTTAGGTCATTTACTTGTGTTCTTGACTAATTTGTGATTGATATGCATTAAAATCATAGAAAAATTAAAACCAATCAAATAAATAAAAGTGAGATGCTAGCCTAAAAGCTATTAGGTGATAGATTATTGATAGATCTTTGTTGATCAGGATTTCTAGATTTAGTTCTTCGTAAGGAGTTCGTCTAGGCTTGATTGTCAGCTTAGTCTATTAAGTCAATTGAGTTTGCTTAGCTATCTTTGATTTCCGTGCTTTAAGGTAGGATTTCACTATAAAGATACTTAGACATAAACGATTAAATAACCATAAGGAAGTTTAATACATAAAACTGGTGTGTCTTAAAACTTGTTAAAAACTCATGGGTGTCTTCTTGAAGGGTCAAGGGTCCTGTTCGGTGTTTCTTTCAAGGGTTTATCTTACGATCTCATTTCCATAACTTACTTTTCCTTGTTAAATGATAGCCATAACTTTGGGGATTCTAGCCTAGGTAGTTATTTTCATCATATGAATTTATCTAAGTAATCTACTAGTTTGTTAATCTTTTTAATTAATTATGATTTTATTAGTTTATTAATTAAATATTAATTAGGGTTTATGTAATCATTATAGTTAATTACTATTTAATTAGTTAGGGTTAAGTTTTAGTTTAATAATAATTAGTTTAAAAACCCCCCTTAAACAATATTAATAAATAGTCATGTCATTTAGTCGAGTCTAATTAGCTAGTTACGTAATTTGAAGAGTCTCGTTGGTTCGATATCCGAACTTACTTAGCTGTACTAGAGTCGACCGGTACACTTGTCGGTTAGTAGTTTAAGAGTCTAGAGTATTACTTAGTGTCTAGTTTAGCGTGTTTTTATTTAACTACTTTTAGCACATCAATGGGTAATACGGACATACCAGTGACATGGTGCGTGTGTGAATGTTATGTACGTATGTAATGTATTGCATGTAAATAATGTACTGATTGGTTGACACGTTTGAAAAAACTGTTGTTGAGCTTTGAAAAGGTGATAAACCGGTTTTTCGAAAACACATTGAGTTCCATATAACTAATGGCTCTGATACAAGTCTGCCACACTCTCATATTCCGACTAATGGAATTTTACCATGAGGCGCATGACATACTATGATCTACCTGATTTGTTATACCAAACCACATTTAAAAATAATTAAAACACCATTTAAGTCTCATCTAAACATGAGAAAATGAAAACTAAATCAATAGCTTAAAGTTTAGCGGAAGCGTAAAGGTAAACTGTTTAAAATAATAAACCATGTTCTTAACCATGCAAAAACCATCAAATGTAAATAAAGGGAAATAAAAGTTCATGCGATAGTGTTGCTCTAAACATATGCAATGCAACCCACTCCTTAACACATCTAGCAACTTTGGCAAATATAATACTCAAGGGTCAACACTCGGTTGGTGAGTTCATAAGGTATAGTAAAAAGTAGTATATGTAGTATAAGTAGATTTAGCACTTTTCAAATATACCACGGTAGCTAACGCATTACAAGCTACTAGACGTTTGAGCTGAAGCTGATTGTATGTAGGTCTTCTTGCCAGGGCTATCACAAACGCCCTTGTATGTTAGGGATATTCACCCATCCGACCTTTAGTCGAGTTTTAGTAGGCGCGGTTAGTCAAACCCAGTAGTACCACATAAATTTCCCCACAATCCCGTCCTAATGATTAAACGTATGTAATGACTTTATGTGATATATATGGGATTTAGTATGAACTTGTGATATATAACAAATTACATAAATCCAAAAGGAGTCACTGCCTTTTCCTCCAGAAAACTAGTATATAAGTATGTCCGTGTTTTCTCCCTGAAAACAAGTATAGGAAAATAGTTTTGTGTTTTCTCTCTAGAAAACAAATAGGAAAAAGCATGAACTCACCTGGTGACACGTGTAATGTACTTTTGTCAAACCAAATGACTGCACTTGACTCGTTAACTATGACCTAGTACAAGTGGTTAATTTATGAGAGTGTGTTCAATAACACATGCCCCGACGACTCGTTGGTGATTGAAATTTATGTCGATACCTGTAAATTGTTCTAACATGCATCCTATGTCACAACAAGATCAAAACATGCAAAACTTAATGTATTTAATCCAACATTCCTTATAAATAATTTCACGAAAAATTACCACGTAAGTATGTATGGATTGGGTTTCTCAAGAAATTTTTATTATAATTTTCCTTTGTGTAAAAAATTCACAATAATCAATCATCACAGGTACGTACAGACAATTCATCATTTTACGTAACAAAAGTATAGACTTGGTTAAACTACTAAACTTAACTGATTTAATCAAGGATAATTGGGTTAGTTTCCTGACTCAAAGTATGAACTTTCATAAGTGGAAGTAACCTATATGTCTTTGTCATAATCAAGTTATGATGTCGCGAAAAGAGGTCAGAAGTAAACTTAGCTAAAAGTACTTATAATATTATTAACTAAAATTTTGCTAATCTAGACACTAAATAATAATTCTAGACGTTTAACTTAACTAAAACTACTAACCGACAAATGAACCGGTTGACTCTACTATAGCTAAGTAAGTTCGGATATCGAACCCACGAGACTCTTTAAATTACGTACACTAGCTAAATTAGACTTAACTACAGACACGACTATTTATTTATATCATTATGGGTGGGTGGGGGGGGGGGTTACCTAAAATACTAAGATTAAACTAATATTAAAACTAATTAATAAAACATAGAATGACTTAAACCTGGACTTAATTCAGATGATGACAAACAACCACCTAGGCTAGAAGCCTTAATGCATCAATTATATAATGGTTGGAAAATGCTAAGTTATGGAACCGGGTTCTTAAACTATTCAGTTAATGGGAAACCGAACATGACCCTTGACCCTTCTCAAGAATACACATATGGAATCCTAATAAGCTATTAAATTACAATTTAATTAGACTCGCTTACGGTCGCTAATTTGTTTTATGACAAGTAACTTTATACGAAATCCTACCTTATAGCGTAGAAATCAAAGGTGGTTTAAAGAATCCACTCGACTAGATAGATAAGGAAAATAAACCAAACTTAGACGGACTCTTTACAAAGAACTAAATCTAGCAATTCATCAACCAAGACTTATCACATAATCTATCACCCTACAGCTATTTAGATTAGCAGCACACTTAGGTCTACTTGATTTGTTAATATTGTTCCTATGGTTTTATTGCAAATCAACCACAAACTAGTAAAAAAGACACAGTAGATTACCCAACGCCATCCTATCTTATGAAACAATCACTAAGGAAACCGTGAAAAAATAAAACTCGTCAAACAATCCAAAGCACACATATGCATCGAATGAAATTCAAGAAACCTAATACTTAATCATTAACCATAGTCGAAAAGAAAATCCAAACCAAAATCCAAAATTAAAAAAAACTTCATCATAAGCATATGCAGTCTAGGGGATTAGCCAACGATCATACTCAAGTACAAACCAAAATAAATATGTTCAAATAATAAATTCAGGATGAAAATAATAAATTCGAAACAAATAATAATATTATTTGGATGAGTAGGTGTTGATCCAAGACGCTCTCTATACTCTAACCAAAGCTTGCTCTCTCTTCTCTCTCTACTCACGGTTGCGGGCTGCCTCCTGCGTTGCCTTACAATCCTTTTATCTAGGTCAATATCTCTTTTAATTAACTTTAATTAACTTCTTTCTAGCAGCAAAAGATTCTAATTGTGAATTATATTCTTGTGTTGGGCCCCCACATGCAATTTCTATCGTCCTCTTTATTTTTTTCTTTGCCAAGGTTGCCTTTAACTCCATAATAACTGTGAGCCTAATATCAATTAAGAATCAGAAGATTTAAAAACATGAGTGCATTCTTAGTAATTGTGAACTTGGATATTGAATTATTTCAAAGCCCCTAATTAAAATTATGTTTCAACTTATAATGTATTTTTATTCGGTTACATCACGTACCATAACATGAATTATATAATAAAAATATATATAATATGTTTGAGGTTCACTTGTGTAACATCTTGAAAATTTCGGATCGAAAATAACAAGTGTTAAAGGTTCAAGGATTAAATAAGAAAATTTGTTTTCCTGACACATCGCGATACGCGATGGATCAGAAGTTAACCCATCGCATAACGCGATGGGTATATTAAAAAACCCAAGAATGGGCGGTGTTGAGATATACGACACCCTAAGCCGCAACGTCATCGCGTATCACGATAACGTGGTCTGACAGATAATGACATGTGCCCCTCCACGTGGCGCTACGTGTCCAGCCACATGGAACACGTGGGAAGCCTACTAGGTTACGCGACACGGCTAGTCGCGATACGCGATGGCCTCCCAAGGTCCCATCGCGTATCGCTATGGTATAAAATAATAATTAAAATATTCGTAGGCCCATCGCTATACGCGATGGATCCTAGGCATGACCAGCCCATTCCCTCATTACACCCCAAGTTGTATCTCAATTTCTCACTAAAAGTCCCACTCTTTCACTACCTCGTAAAGCGTGCCCCGACCCTCCTCGAAATCCATGCCCAAAACCATTACCTCGAAGTGCGTCCTTAAATCCCGACGTTACCTCGAAAAGCGTGCCGCCACGTGATGTGCTGACACTCTGCCTCGAAGTATGTGTCAACGTTCTTTGATTCACGTGCAAGAAACTATTGACCAAGATTTCTCGATAAACAAGCAAACGTCGAAGTGCTGCCCGAGAGTCTAGAAAATTATAAGCCAAACATGGTATGGGTAATGCCCGATTATAATATTGATATAATATTAAAAGGCTTAGACCCTAATCGAGGGTGTAACATCCCGTTTCCAGTTCAATTAATAAATGATATTTATTATTATGAGTTGGGCTTGCGTTGGATTAAGTAATTAAATAAATAAGAAAGATGGGCTTGGGTGAATAAGGAAGAAAGAATGACTATGGGCTTAGACCCATGACCCATGATTTAATATATAAACCATAAATGCCCATTTACTTCATTCATCCTCCCATATTTACACAACCAAAACACATACTTAAGCTCTCTCTCTCTCTCTCTCTCTCTCTCTATATATATATATATATATATATATATCTGTCTCTCTTTCTCTAGCCGTAATAGCAAGAAGAAACCGAACATCGACCTGAGGTAATGATAGTATGATATTGTATGGATCCAAACCCGCTAGATCTAGTCGCGAAATGACGAGCCGACACCGTAAACCGTTAAAATCACGAGATCCTGGTGGAATCAAGTATAAATTGATCAAAAGATGAGCTTAGGGTCACCCTGCTCAGATCTGGATCGAACGGGACGAAAAACGGTGAAGAACGGTGGAAAACAACTGAGATCTCGCTTTTCCGGCGGGATCCCGGTTTTCCGGGGATGACGGCGCCAGAATGGCGGCGCCGGAGATGTGGGTACGATGTTAAAGGGTGTTAGAGTATGTTTCTGACAATCTCTGACCTAACCCTAATTCGTTAGCGGAAAAATAACGAATTAACAAGCAATTCGTTATGCTCATTCGTTAAGAAGCGATAACGAATTAGAAGCAGTTCGTTAAGCCATTCGTTAAGTAATTCGTTAACGGGGAACTGATGAATGAACCCCCAGTTCGTTATAAAACCCAGTTCGTTATAAAAGCCAGTTCGTTATAAAGGCCGGTTCGTTATAAAGGTCCATTCGTTATAAAGGTCCTTCGTTATGTAAGTAATTCATTTACCTTTCATCGTACATTCATACTATCATACTTTAATTCTTTCCTTTTATACATACACATATATATATATTTCTCATCCTATAACCTACGCAGATATTACTAGGGTCGTTCCCTACATTCGGGGATATTATTAGTGTCTGTTCCCTACATTCGCGGATATTATTAGGGTTCGTTCCCAACATTCGCGGATATTATTAGGGTCCGATCCCTTTCTAACCATACCTTCCATACGTATATACATCATTTATATATCATATTTCTATACCAATCATATCTTTAAACTATCACTTGACGGTACATGCAATATCCGAAGATCCTTCATGCATCGCCAAGCATTCATTCATACATAAATCATATAAGTCATACACTTACCAATTAAGTTAAGTGTATTAACTAATCACATCGAGTATGCACACACCCTCGAAAACATAACAAGGAATGGGGCTAGAAACTCACTTGAGCTCGGTTACGTTCACCATTAATGGTTATCCCTTTCTTTAGCCGTTCCCGACTACTTGTATAACAATTACACGTATTAATTAACTATCACTACCGATATCGTTTTTTTAGTTTAAGTATAACCCTCAACAAACAGGGGTCCTGGGGCAGCGCCCCTGGCAGCGGGGTTCTAGGGGTGGCAACCCCTATCAGGGTCCAAGGGATTTTAAATTATTTTCTAATTCGTTAACTCAATCTCCATAACGAATTAAGCCTCATTCGTTATCTTAACATAGCGAATCGGGTGAGTAACGAATTACCTAATTCGTTAGCTGAGCATAGCCTGATTCGTTATCTGATCATAGCCTAATTCGTTATCGGAACATAGTCTGATTCGTTATCTGAACATAGCGAATAAGCATATAACGAATGACCTGATTCATTATCGGAACGTAGTCTGATTCGTTATCTGAACATAGCGAATGAGCATATAATGAATGACCTGATTTATTTTCTTATCTTAACGAATGAGCATATAACGAATGACTTGATTTGTTATTTTGTCTTAAACCAATGGAAAGATATTGAATTAAGGGTTCATTCGTTATTAATTCGCACGAATGTGTACCATTCTTTATGATCGTGTAACGAATGATCATTCATAACGAACTATCAACAGTTCTTATCTAGACTTTGACTCAGGGGTCAAAGTCAAAATCGTCAAGAACACGAAATGGCCAACATATACCAGATCTGCAATTAAAACTTCGATTCTTAACGAAACAACATGAAATTGGTACCATTGAACTCGGAATCACAGCGCCTATAAACCCTAATCAACCAATAATATAAATATTGGGTTTTAAATGGTGAGATTTAGGTATATAGGTGTGGCTCATAAGTCGGTCAATTAACCTATCTATTGTTAATGAATTGTATTGTGGATTAGTTCGTTTGATTCGTTTTCATCACTTTCATACAGATCTAGGATTACCTAAACGAATACGAACCTATATGAGCAAGTTTCCGTTATAAACGTACCTTAAACGAGTCGATCTAAGAACACGATCTAGTATTGATGTTGGTTTGGTTCGTCACAACATTCTAGCACCAACAAGCTCGGGTTTTCACCTTCGGATCTTGGCTCGGGATATAAGATGGTGTTTGTGTGTGTTTTTCAAGGTGTAGGCTATGGTGTAGAGATGGATAAAACCGGAAAGGATTAGGGTTTGAGGGGTATTTATACTCCCTTAAGCCCATGGACCTAAGGCCCATTCCATCCTTTATTCCATCTTCTAAATTCCAAGCCCACCCTCTTAGAATTTATTATCTAAACCGATACACGACACATTATTGCATAAACAAAATTCTCTTTTATTATTATAACCGAAACTAGGATCTTACAAAACAAATCAAAGTTGAACTTGAATCCGAATCTTCCTATTGGATGCAATGCCATTCCGATCAATGGCGATGTTATACTGGAACATCTGCTCACACCCCACTGATTCTCACACCATCTCCTACAATGGACCTTCGCAAAGACCAAAGATAAGAGTCATTAAACAGTTCGAAAGGTACCACCTAGACCGTTTAGTAACTAATACATCAAAAGACATGGAAGATGGGGAAGACTCGAAAGAGGAGGAAGATCCCGAAGAGGAAGAGGAAGATCCAGATGAGGAAATCTCTTCCACATGAGTCCGTGTTATGACCCTGAAGAACTTATGTGCAAAGTATTCAAGGAATTCAGATCAGATTTCCACCAGATTTCCCACCTTTTCACGGAATAATTCCTTCGATCTCAGAACAAGCTAATGAAATCCGTCAACAAGAGACAACTGTAAAAGTATTTTTCAACCATCCATTTGAAGCACCCTCATCGCCGTATCCAAAGAATAATTATGACATTGTGAAGATGGGTTATCGTGACCCACCGGCACAATATGGATACCCAACCATCATGCCGCAATCCCAGGAGGAACATTTGGATTGAGCGGTTCATGAGATGATGAGTTGAGGAAGAAGGTTGCTAAAGATGGAAGTTAGAAGAATAATATGGGAGAAGAATATGGTAAAAAAGTTCAAAAATGTAACAAGATGAAGAATATGGTAAAAAAGTTCACGAAGGATTAGGAACTACGATGGTGTGGTCAAGTGCCTGTTGTTTATGTAATCCTTATGTGTTCAAAAATAAGAACGATGAGCGTTCTAAGTAAGGATAAGGATATATACATATGTATATATATATCAAATGACGATATATGTATATATATATATATATATATGTTGTTGATGTGTAATGTAATAATATATATATATATATCTTTTTATAAGATATATAGATATTTAAATAAATGAATGAAAGTGTGTTTTTTAAGAAAAGAATATAATTATTTCAGAATGTCGAACCAAGGACCTCATAATGCGAAAGCTTCTCGAAAAGGGGAAGATAACCGCGCTCAAAATGAACAAGATCAACGAATACCCGAACAATATATGAAACAAATACAAGAAATGTTAACAAAAGCCGTAAGAGTTGAATCACACCTTAGAACTGAATCTAGGCAAACTCATATCGAACATTCTAGAAAATCCATAAAATCCAAATCTCGTCCTTATCCGTCTCATCCCGAAGAAAGGGTGCACGAATGAAATGCTAGAGGAGAATTTAATAGAAATTTCAAGAAACTTAAAACCGAAAGCTGCTCATTCAAATATTTTAAGAATTTCAGTCCAAAAGAGTTTATGGAGACAAGGGCGCCATTGCAGCACTAAGGTGGCTGGAGGAGATGGAGTCGATAGTGATCATTAGCAAGTGTGCTGAAAAAGATAAAACTCCAATATACGGCACAAATGTTCAAAGTAGAAGCTTTAGAGTAATGGAACACTCTCATCATGTGCAAGGGAAGACAAACATTGTATCAATTAATGTAGGAAGAATTCAAGGAGATGGTACCGACGAAATTTTGCCCATTGCACTAGACTGATCAAATTCAATCAAAGTTTCTTAATCACAAGGTGGTTGGAACTAATCTCCGTGAGTACAATACCAAATTTCATGATATTGTAGACTCGTTCCCCAACTGTTGACGCCTGAATCCAGCAAAATAAACCGATACATATGGGGACTTCTGTGAGAAATTCGCGACATGGTAAGGTGTCACTTACCCCAAACCTCTGACTCTGCTATGGAGTTAGCTGGTTATCTGATGAACTGGTTAATCCGTAACAAAGACGAAGACAAGAAGGTGGTGCTATCAAGCGACCACAAAAAAACTGGAGGTGCCCGATTCAAGGGCAAGGGTGTAGAACTACGAAAAACTGGATCCAACTCAAACTATACCCAATGTAAGATTTTCATGAAGTACCACAAGGATCGTTGCCATTTCGCTTCATCTGCAAGTGTTTGTGACTCGTGTCACAAACCCGGTCATGCCACGGCCGACTACTGGAAGAAGTTCGTGACCTGTTACAATTGAAAGGAAATGGGACACCTCAGTTTTGAGTGCCACAAGAACAAACCCGCTGCTGGAGGTGTAGGATAAAGTGGTCAAAAGAACAAGCCAAGGAAAGGAAACTCTCGAGTTTTCGTCTTAGATACAAAGAAAGAGGCCGACATACCGGAAACCATCACCAGTACGTTCTTAGATAACGGCACGTATGCTAGAGTTTTATTCGATTCAGGTTCCAATCTATGTAATATAGATTATAGCTTTTGTAGTCTATTAAAAGAACCTCTAATGAAATTAAATAAAACTTTAAGCGTCGAGACCACCAGTGGCGAAATCGTTAAAATCTCCGAAGCTTTAGAAAACGGAAAAATCTTTTTAGCATGTTACATTTTACCTATTCAATTGTTGCCCATGATTCTTGTTGGTTTTGATATAGTACTTGGTATGGATTGGTTATCCAATAATCATGCTCGTATCATCTTTAATAGCAAAACCATAGAACTTCGAGCCCGATAACAAACCATTCAAATTGAAGGGGACAAAAACGCTGGCCAAGTTAGGATAATCTCCATGATTAGGTATAATAAATGTTTAAATCAAGGATGCTTAGCATTCATAGCCTACGTCACCGAAGAATCCAAACCAAAAAAGATAAAGGACGTACTTATTGTCTCTGAATTTTCAGACATCTTTCCTGACGAGCTACCAGGAATTCCTCCTGACTGAGAAGTCTAATTTAGAATAGATCTTGTCCTTGGAACCACTCCAATCGCCAAATCTCCGTTTCGTTTGGCTCCAACCGAAATGAAAGAACTGAAGAAAAAATTAGACGAACAACTCGAGAAAGAATTCATCCATCCGAGTTCATCACCATATGGAGCGCCAATTGTATTTGTCAAAAAGAAGGATGGATCATTGCGAATGTGTATCGACTACCGAGCCCTGAAAAAGGTAACCATTAAAAACCGATACTCACTACCCCAAATTGACGACCTGTGTATACCCCGACCAAAGGCGGCGAAACATGCCGGGGTGCAACGGATTGCTTAAGAACACTATAACACTATTAAAGTGAAAATATTTACTCAACTTGTTTATTTCATTTAATAATCACAAATACAACTTGTTCAAGATAATACACAAACATTTATATCAACACTAAATTCATTAAAGTATCGTAAATGTATACTCTAAGTGATGAGTCTTCAATCTTCATAAGCAACCTAAAAGTAAACTTGCAGCATACATAAAAATATATTTGATCAACACGAATGTTGGTGAGCATTACAATGTTTTTTGATATATGTAAATAATGGGGCAAACATCACAATTCACACGTGTAAATAGAATAATGCAACAACCATTGTAAATGTAAAGTAAATAACTGTGGCTCCTTTCTATTTTGGTAACAACCAAAATACTCGGAGAATGAGGCCCTATTCTACTAGCACAAGGATAAAATAGTTAGGGGTGCGTATGATCATACTTATTGAGGCTCAACAACAACAAAAAAATAAACACTCGTGCACATAATCAATTTGAAGCATAAACAAAG